>NW_025765594.1:73075-138492 GCF_003918875.1 Haliotis rubra | reverse complement strand
TGCGGAATAACGGTTAACGTCATAATACGGTTGCACAATGGTATAAGCGTTGCCGCGCTGCCGTTAGCCATACAATACCGCATAATGGGTGGGTATCGGTTATGGGTAATCCTGGCATCTCTGGTCCCGCCTGCGCTAAGGCGTTAAGTATCAATACCCGCAAGGTGATCATCTTGCAAAATGGAAATGCAAAAGAAATCCCGGGCGAAGATGGAACGCAAATATCTGCCATCCTACCTATTAAAGCGGTACGGAAAGCTCAGCCTGGTAAAATGTTCCAAAGGAATCATGGGTTTCCATATACCTTTAAACTCCTGAAAGTGAAATCACCATCCTTCCAGTGTGGATGGCCCCAAACGAGCTTTGGGGTCTCACCGTAGAAAAGTCCATATGCCCTCCTGTAAAAGTGTAAAATGCGAAACAAACAAAAGGTGAAGGTCACGCCGCAACATTACCCAATGAAACTCCAATACTTCGGTGATAGACTGGGCACGCGGCGAGAGCACGGGCCAGCTGCTATGATACCAAATGCCATTCATTGCCCTCTCTGTCTGCCCTACCGCTAAAACGCATTAGGGTTCGTCCCTATCATCAGATTTCAGACGACGTATGTCAAAACATCATCCGTACACTATCACGGACGTAAGTGTTGATACGTGGCGTCGCGAAACAATGTACGACCTTCCGCACGCAATTTCGGTTCAAACGCCTTCGAAAGCCCCGGCTGGAATTTGAGAGGGTGTGGAATATCCATCCATCCGTGAAACCAACCTGAATCTATGGCCAAAGCAAACAGGACAAATAAATCTGGAATGTTACATTTTGCCACTTCGCATGGAGACATTTGTTCCAGAAAATCTTTAGAACATCCTTCCGGATCCCCAATTATGTAGATTACGCCCACGTTGTTGATCACTCTATCGTCAATCCAGACCTGATTATTTCGGCGAATCTGCCTATGGCAGATGGAAACGAGGCCGCCGAGTGCGACGTTAAACAAAGCAGACCAACCTACCGAGCGAACCCGCCTCCGCCAACACATGCTTGTCGTAAGAGGCGCACTAACGGGATCAGGCAGTGGTCATCCCGCCGCTGATCTTCAGCGACTCGAAAATACCCACCCCATCCCTAACCTACAAGAAAATACAGCACATGGTGGTGTAACATCTCATTGTAGGCTTCGCTGCGCTGCGCAAGGCCTGAGGGAAGTGCTGGAGGTTGAGGTCAAACAGACTCGTGAAGATCCGGGATAGAAATTGGCCTTCTGCGACACATGCCTGACGCAAGAGGCGACTATCAGATCTTGGGTCACCGACTCGCCCATGTCGATGTAGCGTCAGCGTTTGTCAAACACTAGGCTGTTCAATGCAGACTGATTTCGCACCACCGCTAAATAGCAGGAATACCGCTTGAGTGCTGCGGCTAGCAGGAATACCGCTGATGGCGGTAAAGGCGAACAACACTAAGCCGATGCGGTATAGCAGGAATACTGCTGGCGGCAGAATACCGCTGAGTGCAGCTTCTTAGTGAATACTGCTGATGAGGTGTAGCAGGAATACCGCTGAGTGCGCAGGCGTAAAGCAGCAGGAATACCGCTGAGCGCGCGCAGCGGCGAAAACGGCTGAGCGGCGGAATACCGTTGAGCGCGGTGTAGCAGCCCATCGCTTCGATGCGCGAATACTGCTGAGCGCGGCTTTAGCAGGAACAATGCCGAGTGTAGTTTAGCAGGTCAATTGCTGAGTGCGGTGTAGCAGGAATAATTACCGATGCAGCAGGAATACCGCTGGAGTGCGTGGTGTAGGATGGAATACTCAAGAGCGCGGTATAGCAGGATTTACTGTTGAGCAGCGGCATAAAGGCGAATATTGGCTGAGCGCGTGTTATGTTCACCGCCGATGCGTGTGATGAATACCATCGAGTGAGGTGTAGCAGGAATACCGCTGAGCAACGTAGCAGGAATACCGCTGAGTGCGGTATATAAAGGCGGAATACCGCTGAATCGCGGTAATGCTATGAATACTGCTGAGTGCCGTGTATATAAACACTGCTGGAGTTACCGTGTGTTAAGTGAAATTACTGGCTGAGTGCGGTATAGTATTGTTGGAAATATTGCTAAAAGCGGCGTACAACCATACTCATTCAATCACTCATCACTATCCCTAATAAACCCATCGTAAAGAAATTGCCCCGCGTAACGCCGCAACACTCCATCATCTAGCTTCGCTGGGCGGCTGGCCTCACGGGCAAAACATGGACTAGATAATCCATTGACTTGATTCCTGGAGCACCGATCTACGCAGTTGCATTTATCACGGGCCGTCATCAACCGGCAATGGCAGCATGATTGATCATCCGATGCCGTCTGTTGCCGCTTCTCTCGGGTTGCTGAGACCAATTCCAACCCAGGTGTTTAGTGGTGCGAGATCATAGTTTGTTTAATCTATTCAGATCAATTTTATGTACATTATCCTCTCTCGGGGACTCTCTCGGGGACCATCGGACCTAGAATAAAAGCTGAATTTATTTTGAAATGAGAATTCGAAGAAGAGTGAAGTAATTGCTAAATTCGTTCAACTGCTTACTGTTCGATGTGTACGGATGTGACAACATTCAAATATGTTACATGAATAATGGTGTCATCACGAATCATTAAACAGGTCATTATGCTGAAACATGACACTCAGCAAGGATCCAAACCGTTCAGCTGGAACCAATCATAATAATGTTTATGTGGTGTAAATGTTTATAAGGCTGTCGTATTGATGGACATACCTACTTTCCCTGACGACATACCCACACGGTCCTTATTCAACATGAAGCTGCTTCCTTCTGGTGGTTCTAGGTAAGTTGCATCCCATGTGTTATACCACCTGTGACTTTTCATAAGGCTGTAGACCACACTTTGTCAAGGACATATCTGTCTTGTTTAACGTTCATCAGCCGATTTCCATGTGTATGGTACGAGTTAAACCAAACATGGGCTTGCACTGTGCTGCATTTGTACATTACTGCAGAGCCAGTCACAGACCAAGGACCTAACTTGTCATATGGATTGTAAATATTATCGAGCCACAAGACTTGAGGCAGCTCAAATGTGTTAGTGAGTAGAGGCGTTGTAAGTGTTTTTACTGTCGGTACGATATCGTAATGTGGAATCTAAAGGGCCCCGAATACCTGAAGTGAATCAGCTATACTTTACCATCGGCCGTATTGCAGTTATATCGTGCCCAGACTCGATTAATGACAGACCGCCGCTGACAGTGAATGAGTTTAGTTTTATGCCGCACTCAGCAATATACCAGGGGCGGACTGTAAAATAATCTAGTCTGGACAAGACAATCTGGTGATCAACAGCATGAACATCCATCTTCGCCATGGGGATATGATGACATGTGGTCAACCAAGTCAGCGAGCCTGACCAACCGATCCCGTTAGTCTCCTCTTACGACTAGCATGGGTTGATGAAGATCAATTCTAACCCGGATTTTCACGGGTAATATTGCTGGGAGCGGCGTTAAACAACAAACAAGAAAAGAAATATACGAAAAAGACATTTGTTTTACCCACCCTTGTATGTTTCAGTTTTTCAGTGGTTCAGCTGAGTGCTGGGCCTGGGATTATGGATGGTGAGTAGAACAGTGTTTGGGACACTCATCTGCCCCATTTAGTTTCAGAGACGGTATACCGACGATAGTCCACGTACATCCGTTAACTACACAATGTATCGGACAGATATGGAGTGGAGACATTGTATGATTCATAGCTGATGATCACTCCGCATATATACTCTTCAAAAAAGATGTGGAACCTTTTTTTCACAGATTGAAATAATTGGGAGATATATCGGAGTCAATCAATGTTGATATGACAATAATGCATGTTTAGAGAGTGCATCACCACTTGCATTTCTTTATGACCATATTTGTTTTATAGTAATCGTTCTTAAAAGATTATTGGTGCATGACGTGAATTTTTCATGTGTACAATTTTCATTGTCACAAGTAATGGTCTACATCGATTTATTGAAACGTCAAACCTTAAGAATGACACCCCATGCACGTGTATGGGGGTTACTGCGTTATTGCCGGTGCATCCCATTCGTTGTGTTTAGGGGTGGTGATAAAGAGAAATGGTGGTGCGTTCATAAGATGTCTGTCTTTGAAAAGTTTGTTAACGCTTATACTTTCTTGAAAGATCAGGTTCCCGTACTTATTTAAAGGTATAGTTCGAACAACGTGGCGTGCAATTGTGAGAAAAGCTTTTTCATATAACGTCCTGATTACACATAGAGTACTCAGTTTGAGGATAGGTGGTGTCTAGGGAAGGTCGTTTGGTTGTATATTTCACGTCTGTTCACGATGATCACACTGTGGAGTAAAGCATGGTATGTGTGCTGATGCAGTGCTGTTTGTTTTCAGCGTGGGTCAAAAATTCCTTATGGAGAGTACGACAGTCAAATATCACTGAATCAAAGTATGTCTAAGTATATCACTAACACATTGATATGAGAGGTATTTAACTATGGAGCTGCTCTCCTCGCAATATGGCTGCCTTACTGGCGATGCAACGTTAAAGTTTGACTCACTCATTCGCCTTCAGTTGAAATAGCAGATCCAATGGTTGCCCACGTTCTGGACTCACCACTGGACATGACGTAACACGTGGATTTGCAGACACATTTGCTCCAGTCTTTGCATTTTGATATTCAGGTTGTACTCCATAAATGGATATAATACATCCCCCGTGGTAGGTTCCATGGTACCTGATTCAACAACTGTTTGAGAACACATCTGTACATCATAAATTGATAAATATACTATTCAAAAAGAAACGAATAACCCAGAAATCTGTTGCGAAAATGTTGTATTTTCAAACATGTATAACTCGTCCACAAATAGACATTAGTGCACGAATTTTTACATTTGTTTAGAAGAAGGCAATGTCTATACAACTATGTGGATAACTGTAGCTAATGGAGACGTTGATCGCGATGGTGACCACATAGCATGGTCCCGACGTCGGGTCTCCTGGCTCTCAGTCAAATCTCTCAACCTGTTCCGAACAGTTTGACCGGATATCCTCCGAAGTTCAGGCACCCTGGCTGCTGTTCTCTCACTCGTGGCAGTACGATCACGCAAATGTAGTACCCGGATGTACCGATCTTGGGCTGCAGTGGTGACTCGAGGTCTGCCTGTACGGGCACGGTCTTTGGTTATATCTGTTTGGTTGTAACGAGCTGCAAAGCAGTGATGTCGTGTTCAGACTAACATTCAGACGCCTGGCAACAGAAGATTAGTAATCTCCAACATGCATTCTTTCAATGGCGATGTTCCGTGTCGCAGCGTCAAGACGTGGCGTAGTGATTTGACCTTGAAACTCCTTCAAAACGAATGCCGATTTCCGAAAGTAATCTGGATTTTTATAGCCAGACAGTGCATTTCTGTTGCGTTGTGGCGATGCCTTTTTAATTCTTGTAAGAAATCTCATCAAAATCAACATTTTCAGGTAAAGTCGATTTTTCACTTGTGTCAGAGTGTAAAATTATGTTATCAACATATTTTGACGATTGTTTGAAAACAATTGGTAATTAATAGATTTTTAAAAATACAAAAGCTTATGTGTTTCTTTTTTGGATATCATACATCTCCGTGTCAGGTTCCATGGTACCTGATTCTACAACTGTTTGAGAACACGTGTGCAGACAATTTCAAATCGTCCTTTGGGTGCAAATTCAATGAGGTCTTGAACAAGCTCGATAACATCAGCAAATCCCGATTCCACTTTCTGTTGATCCCCTTGCTGAATTTATAGTGGTATTTACCCCAGCCTTCATTCGGTCCATTTGTTATAACCAGTCAGTGGTAGTTTAACTCTCGGCATCCCCATTTGTTATAACCAGTCAGTGCTAGTTTAACTCTCGGCATCCCCATTTGTTATAACCAGTCAGTGCTAGTTTAACTCTCGGCATCCCCATTTGTTATAACCAGTCAGTGCTAGTTTAACTCTCGGCATCCCCATTTTTGTTATAACCAGTCAGTGCTAGTTTAACTCACGGCATCCACATTTGTTATAACCAGTCAGTGCTAGTTTAACTCTCGGCATCCCCATTTGTTATAACCAGTCAGTGCTAGTTTAACTCTCGGCATCCACATTTGTTATAACCAGTCAGTGCTAGTTTAACTCTCGGCATCCCCATTTGTTATAACCAGTCAGTGCTAGTTTAACTCTCGGCATCCCCATTTGTTATAACCAGTCAGTGCTAGTTTAACTCTCGGCATCCACATTTGTTATAACCAGTCAGTGCTAGTTTCACTCTCGGCATCCCCATTTGTTATAACCAGTCAGTGCTAGTTTAACTCTCGGCATCCCCATTTGTTATAACCAGTCAGTGCTAGTTTAACTCACGGCATCCACATTTGTTATCATAGTATCTTTGTTAACTTCTACAACCTAGTGCGACGGCTGGAAGCCAAGTGGGTTAAAGTGTCCCGCTCGTCACGTCGAGGGACCGGGATCTATTTTCACATGGGTTGAGCAACCATTATAATAAAAGTCCGGGCTTACACGTGATGTTTTGATAAAATGGTCTAATTTTTGGCCAAAATATACCCATAAACACGATATCAAAACAATATAAAATGGTAATCCCTCTATTGATCATATTGACTACAATATTCTTTGATAACAAAGCATTAAAATGGAGTCTGCCTTTACGGTAAACATGTTATTCTTCATATCATATTCTTTCGAACGCGTCTGGTTGGGTTCATTGCTGGTGTCCCCCGTCGTGATATTGCTGGAGTATCGCTAAAAGCGGCGTAATAGCATACCCACTCACTCCCTCATAAATATACTGTGCTTAAATATACCCCTCAAAGTAGGTATTAGAGCAGATATCAATGTTCACCATAAACTCCACTCACTCAATCCTACAACCTAGTATTCATGAAGAAGCTCTTGACTGTTGTATCCCTTATCATACAGGATTTTATACACATCGATTCTCTCCCTTACAGTTGAAAACGGTGTGAAACGAACTTTGCTCACTCATTCACTCACTCTTCATTTGCAGGAAGCCCTTTGCTGCATCAGACGGCAGAAAACAGTGGTGTTGACCAAAGATACTCCTGAAGATACTGACATTAAAAGATTGAAAAAAGAATTCTTGTTTTTGAAAACATTTCGTTCGATGCATTCATTTCGGGATGTGACGCTTTGATGTGGTATATGGTATATGGTATGTGATATATAGTATATGACATATGGTACAACTCCCTCAGTGAGAAAATAACATTTTAACATCACACTGGACTAGAGCCATAGCCTCATAAATGGAATTTTGTTTGATGATATGAAATATAGTTGCTTTGTTTAAATTCCCAAGTTGAAACTAAATAGTGTAAAGTGGTAATCGGTAGAGTACTATCTTCTAACAAGCAGCATAAAATTGGCTGTAATAAACAATTGTATTCTTAAATTGACCAAGTTCTCCGAGAACAAAATAGATTCTTTTACCAGCAACAATATAATGAATTAAGAAACACTTAATACTTTCAAATCTGTCTTCACAGATGGACCCAATGATGGTGCCAGTGTTTCTAGTGCTGCTGCCATTTGATTAAGAATAATACCTTCAAGATAACCGGATGAGCGGCTCCGTTGTACAGCAGAGCCTCATGCTATATCAACCCTAAAATATAAGTAACAAGTCTAAGTCTACACATACACAGTTCGTCATATATCTACAGGCCATTAAAAGCATGTCTTCTAAACATCCACTTTTAATATAAATTATTGAACTATTTAACGTTCTTGCTACTGGTCAATACCATATCGTTTTTGTTCGTAAAACAACCGTGTTGGAATTCCCTGGTAACAATATTGATGATGCTGCAGCTAAAGCGGTATTCAACGCATTTGTGACGCTCCTCACTTCCCTATACTGATTACAAACCGAGCATTTAGTGGAACACTCAAGTAGGGTACCAATAATTTACACTATTGGTTATACTAATGAAGAATTTCTTATACGATGCGACATTGGTCATTCTGACGAGGAACATCCATTATGTATCCCTTGTAACGAAATAATCACGGTAACGTTCTGCTTGACGGAATCGATTTTTTCTAACACAAAGGGATCAGTATAATCAGCGTAAAACAAGCAAGGATTTTTGGCCTTGTCAATTATCATCTAATCTTTTTTATATTTACATGCTAGTTGTATATCTATATCTGTGATATTCCAGTTGTTTCTACTGTCCTTCGTTGACAGGTTTTATAATGTAACTTTCTGTATTATAAATGTATAACTTGTTTTAGCCATGATATGGCTGAAATACTGCCAATATAATTTAAAACCGTAACGCACTCACTCACTCACTATTCCATTACATTTCAGCACAAAGGTATCACTGTAGCAGTAAAATATGTCTGGTAGTAAAAACTCGTAGGAAGTTTAATACAAGAGCAGTGATTGAGACAATGGACACTTATATTCACCTCTAAGCAACAACAATTCTACTATGGCTACGTGAAATACATGAAGTTGATTGGCCTTTAAATAAAATTAGACATTTTATGTTACTGCGCACATACACAACTTGAGATATCGAATAGGTTTGAAGCATTTCCCAAAGAACTGACGTCACACCTTCGACACTTTTTTTATGCGGAACTTCGCAAGATAACAGTCAGGCGAGACACCAAATCTATGCTACTCATGTTTGTCCCGTTGCATCGTTCCAACAGTACATGGCAAAATTTAAAAGAGAATTCTGGTTTCTGTCAGCTTCCCGCAAGACTGTGACTGCTGGTGATCCATCTCCGTACACTTTAAGAAACTCTTGACCACAATCCTGTTTTATATAATGAAAACAATTTTCAGTAGTGGCGCAGTTAAATAGATACATTGTGCATTTAATGATAAAAGCATAAAACATTTAGTATAGTGCCAATTTTCAGATATGGGTTGGGGTAACCTAGTGGTTAAAGCCTTCGCTCGTCACGCCAAAGACCTGGGTTCGATTCCCCACATGGGTATAATGTGTGAAGCTCATTTCTCGTGTCCCCCGCCGTGATATTGCTGGAGTATTGCTTGGCGTAAAACCCTACTTACTCACTCGGATATGGAGGCACTTGCGCATGCGCAGAAGGTTTTGTTTGTTAACATCCCAGTCAGCAATATTCCTGCTATATGTAAGCAGTCTGTAAATAATCGACTCTGGATCAGACAAGCACGTTATCGACATCACGAGCATCGATCTACGCCGTTGGGACACGATAACATATGTCAACTAAGTCAGCGAGCCTGATCTACCGATGTCTAACCTGTTTTCTAACCCGAATCTTCATGGGTCTAAAGTTTGACATCGGCCTCCCACGCACCCTCGATCGCGAGGTACACACACATACCTGTGGCAAGCCTACAGTAGATGTTACACTCAACATAAGGAAACGGGCTGTATTCGCGGAAGGAGAGCGTGTATTGATGTGGAGTGCTTGAAGAATGTCAGCGAGGATGTCGCCTCTTATCACAAGCATGGATTCCAGGGCCTAGATTTTCTCTTTGCGTTACGATAGTCATAAGTTAATGTTAATGTATGGCACTTACGACTATCTTTGCTGTAAGAAAGCTTCGAAAATCTAGGCCCAGAAGTCCAATTCAAACTCGTACCTTCACGAGCGTGTGCAGAAGGTAGATACTACTTTTTGCCTATTCTCGCTACTCTTTTAGATTTGGAAAGGCCACCAATGCATAACAGGGAAATTTTATGTAAAATGATAATACCCACATATTCTGGTTACATGTCTTGAAACTAAAAGAGAGTGAGTTTTATTAACATTTGGTCCCTCACAGTTGTGAGTCCTGTGCATTTAATAAATGGTACATAACAATTGATCAAAGGGAAGATCTCGTCGTCCTTTTGACGTCACAAAACGAAATGGTGGCAATAAGGAATGCCCAATTTGGGGATCGTGTGTGAGCGTGCGTGTGTGTGCGCGCGTGTGTGGAAGTGCGTGTGTGTATGAGAGAGAGAGAGAGAGAGACCTGACCTAGTTCACTCAATGCTTGTTTGGGCCATTCAGCTTTTAGTAGATAATATTATGACTATACGAAGTTATATTACTCAGAACCAATAATTCCTTAAAGGGTACATGTACCGACTGAATAGGCCAAGCTACTCAATATTACAACCGTGATTTAACGTTATCTTCGTAGTTCACAGTTAGTTCAGAACGTTGCAGATATATACAAGCGGGAGACAGATGGGTCACTCTGACCTACCGATATCTAGTTATCATGCACACACCACATCACATGTGTGGTGCATAGGTCGGACATCTGGAGTTTGTTGGACAGCAGGTTTTAGCACACGTAACGTATCCCGGAGTAAAACCTTTCTCAGAGTACGGAACGGGTAAAACGAGACATCAGAACATCAGAATGTTATAACTATATATAACGACGTTTAGCGTTTCGGTCAATAGTACAACATACCAGGGCCCACTTGCACAGAGCAATCTTAGTTACAATCAATCTTAGGGCCTTACAATCAACTTTACAATCACCATACAATTGCCCTAATCCACTTGCACAAAGCCGATCTTAGCGCGATTGTAAGACGGCGTGTATTTAAGATCGCGATCTTAGCTAAGATCGAACTCTTCAACGGTAGAGGTGCGAATTTCTTAAACTCGACTCCTGTATACAGTTGTCTGCAAGTGCGCATAGCATACTGCGCAAATAGAGAGTGATACTTGACCCTGCACACAATACATACGTCCCTCAATCGCACTTTGCAGAATTTTCATGAAAAACATTCCCAGAAATCTTCGAAGGAAACAATAACGTGGACGATAGCATATATTTTTCTACATTTTAACCGTCTTGTTTTATGAACTGAGAATGTGATATTTCAACCACGGAAATACCTACCCATGTTTTATGTAAATATAGCACTGCGAAAAAATACATTCATAAATTTGGGTCTAGATTTAGTGACTTAATAATTATGAAAATTATAATAATATGTCAAATGTCGACAATATTTCCTTATGATATAACACCTATAACACCTATGCATGATTTGCCACTGGTTGTCAATGAGACATTGTTTTATGTACAGCTGTTTTGTTTCGTTTTCTTTTTTTGTGTGTGTGTAAAATCCTAAATATACCCTAGAAGTATTGGTTTTCTCACAATATAACAAGAAAATGTAATATGGCTAAAGAAGTGTTGAGAAATCATGACAGGGAAATACGAATATCAAATAATATATCGAGAGAGCAGTTGTTAAATACTCATTCACAGTATATTAATGATATGGCCCTATTGCGTTGATAAATATTTTTCTGAAAGTGAAATTAATATTGAATCTTGATTTTGCACGTTTTCTTGTATCTAATTTTTGATTACTTTAATGATTAACTCAGACAAAATCACTCCGTCACCGAAAAGAAAATATCTTGAGCTCTTCGATTGGGTATGACAGACAGGCATAGGCCAGGGGAAACCACTCCCATCTTGCCCATAAACCTAAAAATTATCTGCTCTTGAGTTAATGAAAAGGTCATGGCCATTGTTAATCGCACGCGGACACCATTTGCTAGTATCCTTTCCTTGATTATCAAAAAAGGTATGTTGTTTCACACTTATTCCAACATTGAATCGGGTGGGAATAGTTCTTTGTGATATCGACTCGATAGTTCTGTAGTTCACTACAGCAAATAACAATGTATCCGACATTAAACGGTGGTGCATTCTCCGTGTTGTTGAAGTGTCGAGGCGAATCATACAGTACAGTTTTATGCAATATAAGTAATCTCCAAACGTAAAGCTGATTATTTGCGTGACACTTGAACACCATTTTGTCACAGACTATAATGATCTTAGCTCCTTACAATTGGTCCGGACCAATTGTAAGTTTCGATTGTAACTTACAATGATCTTAGCCTACAATCGCTTTGTGCAAGTGGATGGCGATGGTGGCCGAAGCCTAAGATCGCGATCTTATGGATTTACAATAATTTTAGCGCTAAGATAGTTCTGTGCAAGTGGGCCCAGATGTATGACGTCATGGCGAACACAACTGATCATACGAACTGGATCACATATACACCAGGGTCACGACTTTTGTGACGTCACCGGACAAATCACACGCCATTACATTCGCAAGGGCACGGTCACGCACGATCCCAGAATTGGCGATCCTTTCATTAATGCCACCATTTTGGTTGTGACGTCATAAGGAGAATGAGATCATCCATTTGATCTACTGCAATTTACCGACTCCACTGTTATGCTAAACCTCTGGGCCAACACGTTTGCGAGTTTAAGAGGAAATCGTGTGGTGCCAGCAGATTTCCGAGCTCATAATATTGCGTCACCTCGGAAATGTGCCAGCATCATACTACTTTTAACCATCGTGTAAAGTGCGCATCAGTTTGGCTGTGATGTAATATTTCAGGGCAGAACAATCAATTGGTCAACATCATGAGCATCGATCTACGCAAATGGGATACAATGACATGTGTACATCATTAACGAGGCTGACCACCCGATCAATTTAATCGCCTCTTGCCACAAGCATGGGTTGTTGAAGACCAATTCGAACACGGATCTTCATGAGGACTTAAGGCTCACGGCAGTCTTTGAAATACGACCACTTTGTGGAACTGGGTCCAACTCATATATCCATGGTTTTCAGCAACCCATGCTTGTCCCAACCCAAGATTTTCTGACTTGGTTCTGTAGCTGAAGTACTTTTAACCAATGTTCTGATACTAGTGTTCTACTACCAATTGTCCTGGGCTGGAGCTATTTCAGTGGACATCAAGGGTGGAGTACTGCAAGGGGATAAGTTACGTGTTATCGTATCAGGGACACAACACTATTTTGATAAACATGCAACTGTGTTGACGTGTTTTCACCTGTAACATGCCGATGGCACGTAAAACGTTCGACACGTTGCATGATCAATATGTTTACTTCCTTAATGATTGCACGTGTTTAATAAACTGATGCTAAGAATACTTGTCTTTTTACAACCAAGTCTGGATGATAATGCTGAATGTGGCATAGCACCCAATTTCCTTGCCGAGGTCACGTGCTTCATGATTGCGCAATGTTGTGTGTTTGGAGGGGTTTTTTTTCGTTCCGAAATGCTTTGCTACATGAATCAATAGATTTCATTAGTGTATGGTCGAGTTGGTTCGCAATGAAACAAAATTCCCCTTCCTCTTTGTTTTATCAAAGCTGCTGTCCAATACATTCAAAATGTCCGACCTATATACCACAGATGTGATGTGGTGTGTGCATGATAACTTGATATCGGTAGGTCAGAGTGACCCATCTGTCTCCTGCCTGTACATATCTGTACTGATCTGCACTAAATGTGAACTATGAAGATAACGCCAGATTGGGATATCGGGTTCGAATCCCCGATTCGTCCTGAGGGTGAACCCTGCGTGTGGTTTTCAACAACGCAAGATCCATAAAACATTCATGACTTCTGGCTTTTCTCCCAAACTACCTGTACTTAACTAATGCAAGTGACACTAAGTTCATAGTCTCCCCACTTTCATTCGAACAGTATAAATCAGCTGGTCATAAAAATGTGTGATCCCTTCTCGACAGCGAATGCATGTTAAACTACCAATACGGTACAACACACGACCATCACAGAATAGATAAAAGGAACATATCAGTACTGTTGTTAATAAGGCCTTGCCTGTCAACTTGAACGGGACACAATATTGAAATACATATATTATTGTTAAACAATACCCAGTCTTTTCTTTACTCATATTCCATCCGGTGAAACGTGCCAAATGGCCGTGACAATGTTATGGATGAACCACTTAAAATAGGTGAGTGAGTTTAATTGTACGTCGCACTCGGCAATATTCAAGCTATATGGCGGCCGTCATGAAATAATCGAGTCTGGACTAGACAATCCAGTGATCAACATTATCAGCATCGATCTACGCAATTGGGATACGGTGACATGTGTCAACCAAGTCAGCGAGCCTGACCACCCGATCCCGTTAATCGCTTCTTACGACAAGCATGGGTTGCTGAAGATCAATTCTAACACGGATCTGCACGGGTACTTAAAATAACTGAGAAGGCTAAGTATGACTTAAGAGGCACATGGTCACCACTCGCCCCGTTCCACAATCAAACTGAGGAGCGTATTCTTAAAGTTGGTTTGTCATAAATCTCTCCTTTCCTGATTGCTGGAATTAGACGCGAAACAAAGAAAAATGTTCATCTCCTTTAAATAGCTCAGCCATACTACCGAGAACAGTAATCTTTGTTTAATGTGCTCATATGCCCCTTCCAGATTATGCTCGTTTAAATCCGTCGTAATAATTTCAAGTATTGCTGACCGCCTCCGTGATGTAGTGGTTAGAGCGTCCGCCCGGAGAGCGGAAGGTCGCGGGTTCGATCCCCGACCGCGTCATACCAAAAGACCTTAAAATATGGTATTTGTTGGTCCCTGCCTGGGGCCTTGCATTAATGGGTACAACAAGGACTGGTCGGCTCGGAGTCAGTATAATGTGTCTGAGTGGGGTATCCATGCTTCACTGCGGCATGGTATCTCAGTGGGCTAGCACTATGAAACCAGCTTCAGTCTGGGCTAGTACAAGCAGCCGCACATACAAACACACACGCACGTCGTCATATGAGCGAAATATTCTCAAGCACGACGTTAAACCCAATTTCACCTCACCTCACCTTCAAGTATTGCTGACAGTGGTGTAACAACCTTTCACTCACAACAATGTGTGTTTAACATTAGACGTGTTTCTAGACTGGGCTGGACATTGCTCCCAAACTATACTTTCATCCTGGTGTCCTGGGCCTAGATTTTCGAAGCTCTCTTAGCGCTCAGATAGTCGAAAGTGCTATACATTAACATTAACTTACGACTATCTTAGCGCTAAGAGAGCTTCGAAAATCTAGGTCCTGCTAACTTAGCTTCTTAGCGTCAGTCTGTTTTATCTCAGTTCGATATATATGTATGTTATGTACATAGTCGGGAATTAAGTATCGTGTACAGTTGGTTGTGATATAATATTCTAGGGTAGAAATAATTTGCTTTCGTTTGTTTGTTTGTTCGTTGTTTAACGCTGCACTCAGAACGATCCGGGTTAGAATTGGTCCTCAGCAACCCAGGCTTGTCGGAAACCCACGACGCGATTTGTTGACATGACGTTCATGTATCTGAATTACTGGTTGGAACCGATTTCTTGATACCAATGTTTTAATACCAACTGTCCTGAAGTGTGCCCCACCTGTAACATTCTGGTGGCATGTATAATGTTCCAAACGTTACATGATCAATATAGTTACTCCCTTAATGATTGCATGTGCTAACTGGAAGTAATTTAAAGATGTGACTGTCCTTTTACAACCGAATCTGGGAAACAATGGTAAATGTGCTTTTTGTTCCGAAATGCCTAGCTACATGAGTCAATAGATTTCATTGGTGTATGGTCGAGTTTCACCACACAACAAAATTCCCCTACAGCTTTGGCACAGCATATTTTGTTTTATCAACGCTGCTGTCCAGCAGATTCCAGATGTCCTACCTATATACCCACACATGTGATGTGTACATGATAACTAGATGTCGGAAGGTCAAGAGTGACCCATCTGTCTCCCGTCAGTACATATCTGCAGTAATCTGCACTACTGTGAACTCTAACCCAGGTCTTTAGATGTGAGATATCATAGTTTGTTTTAATCTTTTTTCAAAGCAATTTCATGTACCTTACCCAAATCTCTCTCAGGAACCATCAGGCCTAGAAAAAGGCTAAATTTATTTTGAATGAGAAATCGAGAAAAAGCGGAGTACATGTACGTTGTAAATCTGTTAAGCTGTATTCTGTTCGATGTCTATTAAATATGTTACATGAGTAATTGCCGCCAATGTCATCAAGAATCATAAAACAGTCTTTTTGCTGAAACATGGCAGTCAACAAGGGAGCCATACCATTCAGAGCTGGAACCAATTAAAGGTGTCCTATGTGCATTGTGTAAATGTCTATAAGGCTGCCGTAATGATGGAGCAAAACTACGTTCCTGACGACATACCACACGGTCCTTATTCAACATGAAGCTTTTCCTTCTGATGGTTCTAGGTAAGTTTGCATTCCGTGTGTTATGCCACTGTGACTTTTCATACGGCTATTAAGGACATATCATCTCTACCCTTTATCAGCTGATTTCCATGTGCATGGTGCGAGAGTTAAACCAAACATGGGTGTGTACTGTGCTGCATTGTCCTATTGGTAGGAGACTAAGGGGATCGTGTGGTCAGACTCACTGACTACATGTCATCGTATCCCAATTACGTAGATTGATGTTCATGCGGTTGATCCCTGGATTGTCTGGTACAGATCCGAAAATTTACAGAGCGTTGTCGTATTGCAGGAATATTGCTGAGTGCGGCGTAAAACTAAACTCACTCACTCACCTACTCACTCACCCATTTGTTGGTGGTATCACATTGGGTTATCTATCAATGAACCAGAGCGATCATAAGGGTGGACAAAACATCCATCGATACCACAATAATCGATAATCTCTATGCCAGAAGAATACACACCGTTCAGAGCAAACCAACACTTGTATGTGGCGGCTAAGACATGATCGAGTGATCAGATTCACTTCCATGTGTGATGCATGTCATCGTAACGTAGATCGAAGCACATTCTGTCAATCACTGGAATGTCTGGTCCAGACCCGGTTAATGACAGACCGCCGCCATATTGCTGCAACATTGCTGGGAGCGGCGTTAAACAACAAACAAACAAGAAACGTACGAAAGCCATCGGTTAACCCACTTGTATGTTTCAGTTACTTTCTTCACTGGCTCAGTTGAGTGCTGGTCCAGGGATTATGGATGGTGAGTAGAACCGTCTTGTGTTTAGGGGTGGGGATAAAGAGAAATGGTGGTGCGTTCATACGATGTCTGTCTTTGAAAAGTTTGTTAATGCTTATACTGCCTGTTCAAATTGACAGTTCAAGTTCCCCAGCTTTTACTGAGTATTGTTCGAACAACATGTTGGGCGATTTTTATAAAAAACTGTTTCATATACGTATCGATTACACATAGAGTACACAGTTTGAGGATAGGTGTATCTGGGGAAGGTCGTTTACTTGTACATTGCCGCACATTTTCATGATCACACTTTGGAGTAAGACAAGGTATGTGTGCTGATGCAGGGTTGTTTGTTTTTCAGCATGGGTCAAAATTCCGTATGGTGACGACAGTCAAACATCATTGAATCAAAGTGTTAAGAAAACCAACAAAATAAAATGTCTCTAGGAATCACTAACACATTGATATGATACCGGGTTTTGTTAAAAGGGGAATATTAGTTTCAACCTACAATGGCAGTGGCACGCATAAAATGCTTTGTGTTATTGCAATTATTCCTTTTTTGTTCATGATTTTTCAAATCATAGATAATCTACAATACAATCAATCAAAACTACTTCGTTTACACTTTCAAAATGTTCCGTCTTTTTTCTGTGGTGGTGTTTGTTTGTCATGTTTTTGTTCAACGCATGACATATACCATTATGTGAAGGCGGTCTTTAAATATTTGAACCAGACAACCCACACAACTGACAACATGATCATTTTATCTACGCAGGTAGGGCGAGATGACATGCAGCAGTTTAGTCACTGATCCTGAAAAGCATGTGTTACTGAAAACTAGGATGGTGCAAGCTAGCTTCATCTTATAACATTGCATAGAGACCAAGAAGGGGTGATTTAGAATGTTACATATGAGCGAAGGAGCGGAGGCCAACTGAGAATATGTGTGCCAACAGTCCAGTAAAATTAGTGGAAAAAATCATTGAACCTCAAACAAATTGGTACAGAAATGGTTTTGTGTTTATATCATTTACAATAGTTATGTAAACAATAAATATAAATTCCTCCCTTGGATGTTGATGTTAAGTAGCTTTTTGGGGCAAAACTATGGAAAAGGGTATTTTTCCCCACAAAATTCTATCTGAAAATGAGTCAGAAAATGGTATAAAAGATTGTCCAGGACTTCTTTTGCCACATATTTTGTGCATTTTCAGTCAGTATTGATCAATGAAACATAGCGTACTTATCTTTGTGATGAAGCTCCATAATCGAAAAGATGTCTGTAAACTACCATTTGGATTGAGGGAGCATTTACATTTTGGGTATGTTTTACATTATTGTTAATTAATCATTTTTCTCTTTTCCTGTACCTGTAATAAATTATTGTGAAATTATTGGTGTGTAACGATCGGCCAAGCTGACTATTTAAGACGAAACATTGAAAATACATGTAGTACAGGATTTCGTGTCTACTGCAAAGGCTAGCACATTTCCGAGGTGACGCAATATTATGACCTCGGAAATGTGCTGGCTCAACATGACATCCTCGTGACCTCTTCGTGACCCCGCAAACGTGTTGGCCCCCGAGCGTGTTTGTTTAGCGTAACGATGGGGTCGGTAAATAATAATGGATCAAAGGGAGGATCTCATCCTCCTTATGACGTCACAAACATTGTGCTTTGTTGCCTAGTATTGAAATGTGATTTAAACTATTAATGTAATGTGATTTAAACTTTGACAAGTGAAAGTAGTTTAAGGTACTTATCGCCCCTTTATATATAAGTAACATAAATTACATTGCGGTAACGTAAATTACGTCAATAAATGATTACCGATGTTACTTTTCTGTGCACTATCATTTCAATTCTTTTGCTGTTAGGAAATGTAATTAGGCATCTAAATATTCCATTTGTTGAATGGATTTTAGAGGGTTATATACTTCTCATCAAAAGTTTGGACACACTAGTGTAAATACAGCCACTTACTCCAGGCAACTGTTTTCTATTAAATTTTGTAAAATATTCCATACTGTTTATAGGTACTGTTGACACATGAACTGATGTATTGTAAAACAAATTCGTAACGTTGAAAAGGTTATTGTCATGAGTTCAGAAAACAATAAAGTCAGTGTAAATTGGCGAATTCTTAACAAAACTATACACCACAACGCAGCTGTTCACATGCACGAAGAGAAGTATTATATTGAATGTTGAAATAAATTTCTAATTGATGAGATGTAAATTAACCAAGGTATGAAGGAGTTTCAGATAGAATCAATAGTTTGAGTTTTATTTGAAATTCTTGTGTTAAGGGTTGCAATAATCCATCGAACTTATTGATTAATTCATTTGTGTGCATTTACAAGTGTGGGTAAGTACATCGTTATCATAGCGTAAATTACTTCTTGACCCCGAGATATTCAGGCGTGACTATTTCCAGAATGGTCGATTTAATATGACAAAACGTTGTCATATCATTGATGTCACGTATATAACAATGTCAAATGGATTTCTTTTCAGATACAATGGTTAAAATTGATGCCCAAAAGCAACGTGTATAGAGAGAGACAGAAATGGGAGCAGCATATCTCAAGATGGAGACCGAGCTTTTATCGATAAAAGCGTTATAGTTGTGATGATTGACGATTTTGTGTCGGTTTCATAAAAAGATATGTTTTATAGACCGATTACTAGTTTTCTTGCTGAAATACATTTTGATTCTGTTATCAAAGTGGTTGTCATTAATAAAATTATATTAGCAGTAGTAACTTACGTTGCGGACGAATAACATAATTTTCCTGAACAACCAACAGAAATATTTGTACTATTGTCGATTGTTTGTCATCGACCAGCTTTACAGTTTCGCACTCGGCCAGAAAATTATCAACTGATGTTTCTATTTTTGGTTAGTGCTGTTGGTTAAATATTTTACTGATATCATTACACAGCTGAATAAGTAGTCCACAATGTTAATGACTTTGTGTATATATGTATTATATTTGAAGCAAATTAATTCACCTTCATAGTTCAATGGATCTGTGTACAATTTTGATCTACCAACTCCTGAGCGTGTCACGCAATTCAGTTGGAATAAAAAGATCGTAAGCATATAGTTTAACGTAAAATACAACACGGAATTGGTATTCATATATTTGTGGACACATATTGTGAAATCTGGACGTGCCTGAGTGTGATTATTTTGCAGAACATTAGTTCAGATATGGTAGTAACTGAAAAATGACCGTGTAGCGGATTTCATTGACTTTGTTTTTCACAGTAATAGACCCCCATGGTCGCGGTTTACTGAGAACAAGTGTACGTGTGTGTTAGTATCGGCGACACAGTGACGTTTACACATGCAAATGTGATCACGTGGACCCACCTATGACACGCCGATGGTACGTAGAACGTTCAAACGTTGCATGATCAATATGTTTTCTTCCTTAATGATTGCACGTGTATAATAAACTGATGCGTTTCTTTTTACAACCTAGTCTGGATGATAATGCTAAATGTCATATAGCACCCCCTTGTCATTGCCTCGCCGAGGTCACGTGCTTCATGATTGCACAATGTTGTGTTTTGGAGTTTATTTGTTTGCATGATTCTTACAACAGAATATATGTCTTCTTACAGCCGAGTCTGGATTACAATGGTAATTATCTTACCTTCATGTAAAATACTTTAATTTCATAGGTCAATGACGCTTTAACAAGTTTCCGTGTCAACCATCCCAGGAGGGTGACAACTGGAAATAATATTACTTGCTGCCACGGTAACCGCTAAGCTCTCCGCCGCGAAGCTGAAGCGCTAACAATCGTATGACGTCGTAATATGACGCATGCCGTGCCCGGAGTTCGAAAACCGTTCGATCAGCTGTTTTGTGTTCACTTTGTACAGATTTATTTTACCGACTTTCACTGCTTTATTTAAGCTATTTTATACATTTAGTGGTTTGCACGCTCAACTTAAACATAATTAATCATTTTTATAGCAGTTTTAAGCTTGTCAGAATATGTTTCACTGATTTTAAAAATCCGGTCGCTGAGGCAGACGCCATTTTGTTTACATGTCATATAGTCCGTCGGGATCTTTAACATAAAATATAATGTTGTTTTGTACATTTAACATGGCGGTAAGATAAATACGTTGTATGCTTCTCCCACGGATGACACTGCTACAAAAGGCGTACATCAAACCGTATTACCCTCGAGAGAAGCATACAACTTATAATGTTCCATGGCACATGTTTTCACTCCTTTTTGTTCCAAAATGCCTTGCTACAGGAATCAATTGATTTCATTGTATGGTCGAGGAGGTTCGCCTCAAAACAAATCAAAGCTGCTGTTGAACTGATTCCAGATGTCCGACCTATATATACCACACATGTGATGTGGTGTGTGCATGATAACTGGATATCGGTAGGTCAGGAGTGACCCATCTGTCTCCTGCCTCTACATATGAACAACGTTCTGCATTAACTCAGAAGTATGAAGATAACGTGAAATCAGGGCTGTAACAAAGAGTAGCTTGGCTTTTTCAGTCAGTATATGCTCCATGTAAGGAATTATTGGATCTGAATACCTTAACACAATATACACTCAACAGTATCCTCTGAGAGATGGATTGCCTGAACTCGCATGGTGTGTGAACTAGCCAGGTCGAACTGAAGAGTCCAGTTTCCTTTCGAGCGCATGCAACAGAGAGAGAGAGAGAGAGAGAGAGGGGAGGGGAGAGAGTGAGAGAGAGAGAGTGAGATAAAGACAGAAAGATAGAGACAGAGAGACAGAGAGAGAGGGTGAGAGAGAGCAGGAGAGAGAGAGACAGTGGAGAGAGACAACGGAGAGAGAGAGACAAAGATAGAGAGACGGAGGGAGAGAGACACACATATAGAGAGAGGGAGAGAGAGAGACAGACACAGAAAGAGAGAGAGAGACATATTTGAGATACCCATTCATACATTTTAAAGTGAATTATATCGTTGTCGTTATATCATGAACATCAAACGAAAGCCCGGGCCCATAATTGAAGTCTTCAAGAATCATCCAGGTCACAACCAGAAGGATTCGAACTGATCACAGTCGCGAGCAGTCACAATGGCGCCACCTTTTGAATCATGAAGGACCTTCATGACCTATGGCAGCTCTATCACATTACCTGTCATTAAACCAGTCAAACGACATTCATTCGCCCCATTTTATTCGAACAATTCAGCTGTCGATAATAGTGTGCGTTCCCTTTCAGACACAGTAGATATAAGGAGCATGTCAGTTGATGAGATCACATTGCCTGTCGTTAGCGTGGTACACACGTGGACTGCACAACATATAAAAATAAATACGTTGGCTTTAAACAATACCCAACCGTGACTATCCCTCTGATTCCATACAGTGGAAATGGCGAAAATAGCCTCCAAAATTATATACCCACGACAAGGACAAGCATGTCCTGCACTAAAGGTAGTACCCGCTAGCCAGAGTTGTAGTTTTGCTGGACGCCAAGTGACCGATTGAACCAAAATGCAATAGCACGAAAGTGCATTTAATGAGTTTAGAAATAAAAAAACAACTGATTTGCCAAGTATAAGTGTACCGATCACCAGTTCTACTTGGAGATAACTGCACTTTGCTTCTTACGCATGTGATGTCAAGGCTGCTCATTAACATGTGACGCTGATAGCCCTGACAGGATGCTTTGTTTGTTTGCACGTGACATGTTGTACTTTGTGCAGGGGGTGTTTCCCTCAGTCGGGTATATTAGGTCTGAAAGTTCTGGGCTGACGGAGAGGTGTGGAACATCCATCCAGAACCGTCTCTTGTCTTCTGCGACCAACTGTGGCTGTCAGCGAGTGGAGCAGTGGACAGGTAGGGCTCAACTGCACTTTATTTCCTATTGCCACTTTATTTGTTTAAGATCGGGGTAAGAATTGGTCTTCAGCAACCCATGTGTGTCGTAGGAGGCAAACTAACGGGATTGGATGGTCAGGCTCATTGACTTCACACATGTCATCGTATCCCTATTGTTTATGCTGTTGATCAATAGATTGTCTAGTTCAGGCGCGATTATTTCAAGACCGCCACCGTACAGATGGACTATTGCTGAGTGCGGCGTTACAAAACCAACCAACCAATTAATCCTGGCCGTATTGACTTTGAAATTATCAGACATTTTTTCGATGCATTTTCCAGGACACATTTCTACGAAATAATTCCATGCACTTTGAAATGTTTCAGGCGGCTCCTTTGAGAAAATATTGAATGTTGATTTCTATATTGAATCAATACAAATAGCCAGTTCACCTTTCACATTTTCTTTTCTCATTTGAGATAACAGGATATATCGATATCATGAATCCGTTAATTCTTCTTATTCAGGTGATGAAGATCTCGTCTATGTTAACGTAGACATAATGGAAGACCGGTACAAAAAAGGAACTTGCTAAAAGATGGAGAGATAGCCGACTTGCGCTCTGTAAGTTTTTCAAGTTACAGCACAATCCTGGCTATTTATCAAGGGAGAACTGCCCTTTAGTTGGAACAAACATAATATTGTGATAATTTGTCAGCAAAATGTATTACTTTTATAATTTTTCAAAATGGTATTGAATACTAAAATGCAATTTTCAATTATTTCGCAATTGTGTTTCAACATTCGTAAGGTGCCCCATGTATGTGTATGTGTATGTGTATTTTACCAGTCGTTCACGTTTCTTTCCAGTCAGTGCAGAGACTTCAGGAAAAAAATCAACAAAAGTCCCTGGACCAGGCTGACCTGACGGAGACAATTAAGAAGGAAAGAGACGAACACAGGTCACAGATAGAAAAGCAGAATGAGGCAGCTGAAGCCCGTAAGTTGACATTTATGTAATATATCAGAGAAAATACATGTGGTGAAAAGGTTATGTTGGTGAAAATAACAACTGAATATTTAATCCTTTGCCTATGAACGTTTTGTTTTGTGTATCAACCAAACATCGAGACCGAAGATCGATTCCAAATTTCGATCTTCACGGGCACTGTGTTGTTGCTCTGGCAGCATGGTATAGATTCCGTACCATTAACAAAATGTGACAGTCTGGTGGACAACCGAATCGTCATGAGTGTTATCCTCTAAAGATATCGTATACTGACGAGACTGTATTGTGTTTCGACTACCATTTTCGTCTTTCGTTTTGCGCCGTTCCTGTTTGCAACATTGTACTTTGAGATTCACAACTGCCAGTGCCCATTTGCCACAAGCTGCATGGGAAGTCTGTGCTCCACATGCACTAGGCTGGGCTTGGGGGTTTGAATCAAACATGGTTATGGTGTGTTTCAGAACCCTTGTTTTTCGTTGTTTGTGAAAAGGTTTCCATTTCACTCAAACACAACGAATATTGAATCAGTTGCTTCACTGCAAGTTCTAACATGTCGTTTAAAGTGCCCATTAAGCACACAAAAGGTTGCATTTACCTGACAGTATGAATGACCTCACCACGTTTAAGTTCTTTATAACTATAAAATGTTAGGGCATTCCCATACTTTTGGTTGTAGTATATATACCATACCGACTGTGAAACAATTTATTAATGCCCTGAATGGTGATCCTTTGCCTTCCCATTTCAGTGAAGATGCAGTTGTCAAACTTAAACAAGGACTTGCAGCACACTCGAGCAAAATGTGAGGACGTTAGAAAAGGTGGGAATTTAATCTTATATGGCTATTCATCAAAGAGAGAACTTTCCTTTAGTTGCAACAAACTGAATATTGTGGAATTTGTCCTGCAAACAAGTAGTACATTACTAATATAATAAAATAGCAGTGAATACTAAAATTGCATTTTCAACAACCACAAGAAGTGTTTTCTTGAATATTCATAAAATGTGCAAACTAGGTGCATGTATGAAGTTCTTGTGTTTCGTGCAGAGACTTCAGGAGCAGATTAAAGCAAACGTCCCTGGACCAGGCTGAACTGGAGGAGACAATTAAGAAGGAAAGAGAATAACACAGGTCACAGACAGAAAAGCAGAATGAGGGAACTGAAGCCTGTAAGTTGATATTCATATAATATATCAGAGAAAATACATGTGACGTAAATGTTTTTAGTGAAATAACAGCAACATATTTAGTCCTTTGCCTATCGAAGGTAGTTTTGGTGTATCAACCAATCAGCAAACCGGCTACTCGCCTCTTATGACAAGCGTCGGTTGCTGATGGTCAATTGTAACTCGGATCTTCGCGGTCACCGTGTTGTTGCTCTAGCAGCAGGTTATCGATTCCGTAGCATTAACCAACTGTGACTGCCTCGTGGACAACCGACTCGTCATGA
Source organism: Haliotis rubra (assembly GCF_003918875.1). Classification (NCBI taxonomy): domain Eukaryota; kingdom Metazoa; phylum Mollusca; class Gastropoda; order Lepetellida; family Haliotidae; genus Haliotis; species Haliotis rubra. The sequence goes on along the minus strand of NW_025765594.1, from coordinate 113,288 downwards.
GTGTTGCCCTCCTGGAGGTATGGTATACTGAAGAATCTGTATTGTGTTTCGATCACCATTTTCATCTTTTGTTTTGCGCCATTCCTGCAACATTTCACTTTGAGGCCTTGACAGCTGAAACACAGTGTGTTTATGAACAGACTGTTCAAGTTTCATGCCCATGAGTTAGTTATTGAGTTGAGTTCTACACCGCTTTTAGCAATATTAATCCAGCAATATCGCGGTGTGGACACCAGAAATGGGCTTCTCACATTGTACCCATATATGGGGAATCAGGCCTCCTTCTGCAGTTTTAACATGAACGGGCCAACTCCGAATCAGGACCTTCACAAGGAGGAGATGCTTTCCTATGTAATGAAACATTGATTATTTATTTTATTGAAGGTATTTACGTTTTCTGTTAGAAATGAAGTATGGTATAACTTGCAAGATGACTTTACATATATGTTTTGATTATCGTAGATGTACAATGACTGGTAAAAATGGGTTGTCTATGAAAATGAAATATATTGTATCATATACCAGTTTAACTGTGAAACAAAATATCAATGTCCTGAATGATTATCCTTGGCCTTTCCCATTTCAGTGAAGATGCAGTTGTCAAACTTAAACAAGGACTTGCAGAACAGTCGGGCAAGATGTGAGACGTTAGAAAAGGTGGGAATTTAATCTTTTATTATGTGTATTTTTACACTTTTACAACAGCAACAACTTAACTGATATTAGAATTAACTTCTAGAACTAAAATGCATTACAACACATGTGATAATTCCTTGACAGGTGTATATGATGCAGTGATAATTGTCGTTACAGGGACTACGAGACGAACAGGAGGCATACGATGCTCTAGTGGGTGCTCCAAGGTCACAGTCTCCAGACAGGATGGACAATACAGAGCAAGTCCAACATGCAGGGAAAATGGGTGAAGGGACAGCCTTTCTTATAACTAAAATAGTTACAAACACAATGACATCCTAAAGAATAATGCAAGCTTGAGTAAGTTACCCTATATCTGTTCGATTTATTTTTTATCCCTGTGTGTTACTTTTCTGCCACCAGGTTCTGGGGAGAGAATGTGCCAATTTTCAACTCAGTCATGTTGTGATGAGAGTCAGCTTCGTCTTCTTCCATGCCTTAATCACCAAGCTACACAGGCGGATGAGAACTGCATACACTGTCCTTCCTGTGGCCTTGACTTCACCACGGAGAAGACAACGGTAGATCATGTCAGGCGCAATGAAGCTGCCTATAAAGTCAACGTTGATGGTGAGATGAAATGCAGCTACATCGATGAGGATCATGATGCAAAGGCAGTGGTGTACTGCCACGAATGTGATGACAAGCTCTGCTCTGACTGCCATAAACTCCACGACACGCCGAAACGGAATCGAAATCACAGAGTGAGTGAGATTGACCAGTCAACGAATATCCCTATGACGCAGTGGCTGAAGGAGGCTATTTGCAGAGACCACCCTGACAACAAACTGCAGCTGTATGACCACACATGTAAGAAGGCAGTCTGTCTTATATGTGTGCATGGGGCCCACAAAGATCACCAGAATGAAGACCTGTATCAGGCCTATGACGTAGCGAAGGGTCAGCTGGAGGAACAAGTGAAGAAACAGCAACTTAAATTGGAAGATGTCACTGGCAGGATGAAAACTGTCACAAGCCACCAAACTGAACTGCGAACTACACAAAGAAGACTGGAACAAGTTGCGACTACAGTTTGCAAAGGTGTTGCTGCAAAGTTGCTTCATCGACAGAGACAACTCATGGAGGAAATTCAAGTGAGTCTACAGTCCCCATACAGAATGGTTCAAGAGAAACTTGACGCTTTACATGGCGTCCATACTTCTATAGTATCAGCGATAGCCTACACCAAGAGAACACTTGAATCTACAAGACGAGATGAGCTGATTACTCTCACAGATGTACTGCAGACGAAATGTGATGAAAATCTGAAGATGAAGCTTCCAGAAGATGACACGCGAGCCACGAGAATCCTTCTTACCTTTCAAGGCCAGAGAGCCCTGGAGGAACTTATCAACACATTTGGTGGTCTCACCTTCAGTCTCAACATGGATCATATTCCAGATTCTCAGCCTACTTCACAAGGTGAATATATATAATGACATATTACATTTAGATAATACTCACAGGAATGGACCAGTTTGACTAACTGAATTGAGTCTTTACTTTTATGACTCATCCAATTTGAATAGCTTTATTTAAAACAGAGTGCCTGTTAATCTGTAGTAACGGAACACGTATCCAAAGAATATATTTCGTTTAATTGGTTCAGTTGTTAATATACTTTGTAAATAGAAAGTTAACTGCCAATGACAAATTTAATAGATCAGGTCTGTATTTTTTTCAGAGTTGATGACGATGACATTGAGAGAACGACAAGCCAACGAGGTAATATGTTGTTTGCAAAACGAAACCTTATACTATTTGTATTTGACTTTATATTAATAATGATAATCATAAGTACATTCTATATAGGTACATGGATTGGTTCTCATCAGGAAACGTCAACCCAACTTCTATACTGCATCTTGTAATGTCATGTGAAAGTAAATATAGTCTCTATATATACTCAAACATATATGTGCGTGCGTGTGTTTTTATTTAGACAAACAAAATGTCAGACGGTAGAAAACGTGGGAATTTGATCATATATAATGGCTATTTATCAAGATAGAACTTCCCCTTAGCTGCAACAAATTAAATATTATGTGAACTTGTCCTGAAAGCATATCTTACTTTTATAATATATTAAAATGAAGCAGAAGTGTTTTTTCGTGAATATTCATCAAATGTTCCAACTAGGTGCATGTATGAAGTTCATGTGTTTCGTACAGGAGACAATTAAGAAGGAAAGAGAGGAACACAGGTCACAGACAGAAAAGCAGAAATGAGGCAGCTGAAGCTTGTAAGTTGACATTTATATAATATACCAGAGAAAATACATGTGGAGTAAATGTTATTTTTGTAAGAATAAGAACTGAATATTTAGTCCTTTCCCTATTAATGTTTTGTTCTCGGATCTTCATGGGCACTGTGTTGTTGTTTTTATCAATAAATGATAACCTTTCACAGTTATTTACAAAGTTTTTATGAGCAACCCCATGCGAACAAATGTATTAGGCATCAGGATCTTCTTCGTGCTACACTTCCTGTTAAATCTAGTTGAGGAATAGTTTAACTTGCAAGTTTATCTACCTATGTTGTCACTATTAATTGTGTTAAATGCACTATGGCTGGTAAACAATGTGCTGACTATGACAATCGATCATATTAAATCATATATATATATACTGGACAAAATAACTTAGGGACATTGGTATTTTTATCATTGATATTTTATCAGTGTGTCAATTAATAAATAGATCATTGTTCATAATTTCAAAATTTACATATATCCCTAACTAGTTTTGTCCAGTATATTTCCAATAAACTGTGAAATATGGTATCAATGTCCTGAATGGGGATCCTGGCTTTTCTCGTTTTAGTGAAGATGCAGTTGTCAAAGTTAAACAAGGATTTGCAGCACAGTCAAGCAAAATGTGAGGAGACAGAAAAGGTAGGAATATAATCTCTGATATATTGAAAGTGATAAATTACACAACTTCTTAACTTAAGGGCATTACAATATAATCAATACAGGATGTGGCTATATGATGGAATGGTGATTGCAGTACGAGTACCCCATGGGACTCGGAACACGTACCGCTGTCAGTCATTCTTCAATATGCTTCACTCGGTCGCCTCGAGGACCAAAAACTTTCTGACTGCTCTGAACTACAGGTTATCCATTTCTGCCGTTTCAGTATGGGTACATGCGATTAGATGGATGGATAGATGGATGCACACACACACACACAAACACATATTGTGCTCAACTGCTGATCTGTTTAATGCAAGTGTTGTTGTTTCAGATGCATGACGGGCGGTGGCAACAGCTTCAACAGATGATACAGCGCATCCCAGGTACATTGCGACACCATGATGGAGGATGTGCAAACTTTCTAAACTAAATAACAAAACAACTTTCAAACCTTACAGTAGATAATACCCCAATACTGTCATCATAAATAGCCGAAAACGTAAATATGCTATCTGCCGACTTAATGCATCGTTATAACGACGTATTCTTCTGTGTATCAACAACCAGCTTCTTATATTAAATGCAATATTGTTTATTTGTGAGCAGGACTCCAAGGATCAGACAGCAGAAATGCAAGATCACAGAAACCCGAACTGCTGACATCAGAACAAGCCTATGGTATTGTCGCAAATGTACGTCCAATATTCCTGTGAGGATTCTGGGTTACAACAGGTCTTCAGAAGACACTTCTTGTCAACTAGTCTTGTTGACGTATCGGTGGATTGAGAGGTCAATCCACCATTTACACTGAGTGCAAGTTCTGTAACATGAATGTATCTAGGTCATAACTCCAAATCTCAGTCACAAGTATTTTCGCCTTGACCTGGATAAACACACAAATACCATCAATAATATCTGAATATGTGTTCTCTGAATTTAAATTTAATTTTAAAGCAGTTTTTATGCATTAATATGTTACACCTTTATTTTTAGCTCATAATCGGAGGATTCATCCGCGGTGAGACAATTCCACGTGGTATTACCGTGAAAGGTATGTACACTCCGATGTATTTTCGGTCTTGTGTGAGTCAAGGGTTCTACCAGTAGGGCATGACATTTCTCTCTGTTCTCAAACACCGGGTATCCTCACTGATTGTTATCAGTCCGTTCATTAAGTTTCTCTGCTATTTTGTCTTGAGGATCCAATGAAATCTCTTGTTATTCATAAATAGCGTTTTCAACAACTGCATGCTTGAAGTGTTTAGGTCATTTAAATTGCCGATTCTCACCTGTATTACACTGTTGTTGATGTTGTTGTTGTTGTTGACGTTAAAACAATCATCTGTGATGAGCATCAACTTGTGACACGATGATCGAGGGAAAACAAAGCGCCTTTGAGCAGTTTAACTGGATATTGGCGCTATACAAATGTATGTATGTATATGTATGTATGTATGTATGTATGTATGTATGTATGTATGTATGTATGTATGTATGTGTGTGTGTGTGTGTGTATGTGTGTGCGTGCGTGTGTGTGTGCGTGCGTGCATGGATGTATATGTGTGTGTGTGTGTGTGTGTGTGTGTGTGTGTGTGTGTGTGTATGTATGTGTGTATGTATGTATGTATATGGTTCAACCACAACCCATTGACGAGGTATCATGTAACAAATATTTCACACCTTATCTTTGTTCAGAAACAAATGTACCATCGTGATGTTTTAACCTCTTCTTTAACAGGCTATGTTACAATGCACGCCATAAGAGAGGACCGCAGTGCTGTCATCTGTAAGTAAATCTTGATCATTCTGAGTACGCCATGAAACACAGACCTCTGATGGAGGAGAGTGTAACTTTGCTCAGCAGACATAATTTGCTCTGAGGTTTTTCATGAAATAGTGAGTGAGTTTTGTTTTCCGCCACTTTTACCAATATTCCAGCAATATCACGGCACGGGACACCAGGAATGGACTTCACACATTGTGCCCATATGGGGAATCGAACCCGGGTCTTCGGCGTGACGATGGAACGCTTTAACCACTAGGCTACCTCACCGCCCCTTTCATAAAATAAGTAACTTGCTCGGCAAAAACACATATCCGATATCACATTTTGTATCCTAATAATAAATATCACTAAAATATTTTGGGGCGTCATTGGCTACACACTGAATAAAGGTCAATAACAAGGCTGGCCCTCACACAATGCAAAGTAACAAAATCCGATGAAGTCAGGAGAAATGACTATCTTTTAATGACTTCCGTTGTAATTATACAATGTAGAACAATGTTGACATCTGTGATACCGTTATTTGTGATAGGATTATAACCACGCTATTTCAGACATTTTGAAATAATAACTTTAGACTCTACGCCAGATAGATTTGTTGTGGATGTGCAGTTTTCACTCACTATTGGATATAGCCTTTACGTCACTGACACTCCACGCGTTTTACGAAATATCAGCGAGCCATCCTACTATAGTTCTTGACGACCCGGATCAGAAACTGGTTTCCAGCAACTCATGGTTTAGAGGTCGCAAGAAGGATCGAGTTGTCCGGCCACCTGTCTTGGTCGATTTCGTTGCATCCAGTTTCGGAAATCGATTCTCATGATTGTTTGGTTTCAGGTTCAATTATTTACAGACCTCTGCCATATGCCTGTATGTCATTGCTGAGTGCAGCGATAAACAACAAACACTACTAAACCATCACCACAGGTCAATGGCAACGTGTTGAACGTAACTAGTAATGAAGTCATCGATATTCCTTCTACACCAAACTATGAGATCCAAGTTAACTTACAAACTCATGAGCTTTGACAAATTACTATAAGTTAGTCAGCGAGTCAAACTGCTGCCCATGGGGAATCAATCCCAGGCCTTCACACTGACGGGGACACGATTTACGCACTCACTAAAGTACTGTCGGAAATTTAAAAAACTCTTTTTTCGCATTTATATCTACAATTTATGTAGTTATTATGTGAAAGTGTGAAATATATGTTAAACTAAGTTCGGCCTAACTACAGTCTCAGTGGTAGGGCGATAGGAAGCGTAGAAAAAGGATTTTACTGAGGGAGTTTAGTGCAGAAATGAGAAATCCGCATTGTTTCAAAGTCAAAGCTATTTATGTGAAACAGACCATGACTTTATGCAAATTAGTGTGCGATGATATTGTATTACAAAGGACACTTTTAAATACCCATTTACAAATTAAACTTAGTTTCATTATAAACAATAGCTGGCGTAAACAATAATAACTTTAATGCTGAAACTATTAAGGATGTAGCTGCCATGGAGTCTCACTATCACTATAAAAAGAAACAGGTAGGAGGGTCGTCTCAAACGGTGTGTCAGGACGGTTGTCACAGACGGGGGTTGGGGTCGGATATAGAGATATCAGCTGAAAATACGATAATCCTTTAGGGGAAATAACCTGGGGAAGCAAACGGCATGTCATAACAATTTACAAATAATATTCAGTCCTGTCGATCACCGGGTGGTCATGCCACCTATACATTTCGAGACATTTAATACGATGGCTGATTAAAGCTTTTCTATGGGTATCATACTCTTTTATATATCTCAACATAAACTTTATGAAAGAAAGACACGTAAGATATAATCAATAGATGAGACATATTCAACATGAGAAAGCATAAAACATCTTTGAGATGACCCCTTGTGCCCGAAGGCAGCACATGCATTTCATTCCAGGTGAGTCGACGGTCCGTCGTCATACCTTGCTGAGCGACCTAATTGCTATCTATAGTCTGATCTATTGTTTTCAGCAGCTATTGATAAGTTTTACCCGATTTTACGAATAAACATGCTTTTCTGGATATCCTATTACGCATTCCACCGGAGGTCCAGTTTTAGCCGATGTTGGTTATTTCGACATATGTTGTTTGCAATAGTGTAAATTTTAGGGATACTGAGTGACAGGCTAAAACAGTTTGTTTTTTCTATTTCCTCCTGTACTTTAAATAGTCTACACCTCCTCCCCACACCTTAGAATGATCGATCTTCAGTAACCCATGCTAGGAAGCGACTATCGGGACGGATGGCCAGGTTCGCTGACTTGGTTCACACATGTCGTCGTATCCCAATTGTGCAGATCGATGCTCTTGTTGTTGATCACTTGATTGTCTGGTCACGAATCTATTATTTACAGTCCGCCAATAGTTGGAATATTGATGAGTGCGGCGTATGTATGTGCATCACTTGTAAAACCTCTTTTAATCACTGCGTTATTTTCAAAACAGTAGTTTCAATGGTGTAAAGAAGGAGAGAATGTGACAAAAGATATTTTATTATATTCCGTTTTAAGAGAACTGCAGAACCAGTAAATAAGTTGGAAATGCCCAATACTGACCTTGTCTGAAATTGTTTCACTGCAGTTGTAACGTACAAACGCCCCCCAAATAGCTCATTTTATATAGACTGTGTTCTTCGGTCAGCAGGGTAAAATATTTATATGTACGTTTCCGCGGCTTTATTATATATTGTATTGATTTATTATTATGCTGCAGTATTTTAGTGAGCGCATTAGAAACAGTAATTGTATTAGATCATTTGTTTAATTAAATCGTTTGTAGTCCGTGTCATTCACAAATACGTATCTCAATCAACACATACGACCGGACAATTACCTTCCCACACAGCGAGTGTCATGAAACTGTGTTCAGTGATTGAAGCGGACGTAGAAGTTATCGGTTCACGTTCTGTCTGTTGAACACTCAAATGTAAAGATATCGCCATACAGCAATACTATCTGTCTCACTCTTTACTATTTTGTGTGATATGAATTTAGAATACCTATAGTGATAGTTTTATAGTGAAATAATGTTAACATATTGCCGTAATTAGGCAGCAGAAGTGTCTATTTCTGACCGCCGTCACAACAAAACTAGCTGGGTGAAAAAGTATTTAAACCAGTGTTTATTTGTTTACCAATGCATGTAGAAATGTATGACAAACAATTTAAATACCCATCTTGATAGTATCATATCATTATTATTACTATCTAGGGCACGAGTATCGTTGTATTTACAGACGGACGAAAATGGCAGCCGATCATTTAGTGCGCTGTTTTCGAATAAGTGACACGGGACAAACAATACAATGATATATTGTAGGAAATACAGTTGCTAAACTCTAAAAATAACAATTGTATATTTCCAGGTCCTAAACTCCAACTGGACGCTGGTCGAGCCAACACACGCTGCTGCCATGTTACTACAGACGGTGAGCTAGTCAACTCGCCGCCCGCCACAAAACACAGGGGCCGTGGCAGACTACAGGAATTGTACGGCACGTGTAGCTCCACCCCATCCCCCTTCCTCCATCCCCTCTAGTGTCACCCCTGTCCCCCCACACAACACGATACTGGGAGGCCAACACCAGGGTGGGTGTGATGGGTGGAGTGTGGGGTCCTGTCCTGGAGCTGGGTGTGGTGGAGGAGAGCCAGGTAGACAGTGATGAGTGTGTGTTTGTGACCAGCTCCGCTCCTGGTGTGTCAGTGTATGGAGATGTGACACACACAGGCGGAGTCTCTGTACCAGGGTGTATCTGGCGTGGGTGAGGGGAAGTGTTACAGAAACAAAATGTCTGTCACACACGGCACACAGGCCACCCTCCACTATGGCGTTGTGTTGGATGTCGGGAGGGTAGAATAGGATTTATTGACGTAGACAGGTCGGTTGTTTTAGAGAAAGTTGATGTGGAGTTCAGGGAGGATCTTCTCCCTGTGTTTGCTGTCCATCCGGAGAGTGAGTGCAGAGTAAACATGAAGGTGGTCAGTGGGGAGGAGATCCTCATGTCTGACATCAAGAAATCACTCATTAATGAAGTCCTGGCCTAAGAAATAAACTACACATGACCCAGTGTAAACTTGTAAATATCACACATCAACTTTATCAAACAAATTCAATACAACAGGACTGAAAGAAGCGGACATAGAAGTTACCTGTTGTTCATGTGTTGTATGTTGTGTACAACAATGTGACAAGGTTAGCTAAATATGTCGGTTTTCTACAGGACAGTTTTCATTTGTGTACAAGCAGCATTTTACATCCACACAAGAGTATTGTTTTGATTATTATTATGTAATAACTGACCAGTTTATGAAACATTTCCCACCTTTCTGGGACATATCACAACTAACAACTGAAAACAAAAACTGTTTCAAATCATGAATATGTTGACATATTTCGTTTCCACTCTGTAAAAAAAATATTTTAAATACCCATATGTAGAGGGTAGAAATTAAAACACAATATTTGTAGCTGTAAAATAGACATGTTGATATAAGTTCAGTTCGACAATGAAAGCGATTGAAGCGGACATATAATGTCCAAATGTTGCATCGTACTTGTTTACAGAACGGAAATTTTGTTACTGAATAGGTTTTTTCTAATCAGTCCTGTTGTGTGTGGAAAGGATTTTGGTTCCCGCAAAGGGTTGGTTTTGTGGGGTTTCTTAGTCAATATATTTGAAAGATAATACAGTATTTTGGGCGTTTGCGTATAAAAATTCAAAATGTGCAACATTATAGCCCGTTACGGAGCTGAATACAATGGTTTCCCATGAAGATTTAAATGAGTTATTGAAAGTTGAGTGTGAGTTACTGTCGTGAAGCACTGGGTCTGTCTCTTACGGTGGGGTGGGCAGATATGGGGGTCAGGGGCGGATATGTACAGCTTTTTGTAGAAGGGGCTGCACACTGGTGAGAAATGGAAGGGGTGGGGGTTGCACACTTCATTTTCACCCGTTTTCACGAGAGTTTTTATGGTCATTTAATACACTTTCAGGACACAAGAGGGGGTCGCAACCCTGCACACACACACCCATCCCCCAACCACCCACCCCCTCTGGATCCCCCTATGTGGATGTGCCACGAGCTTTAAGCCAATTCTAATGCCAGGCTGTATGATTACACAATCTATATTTGTGGCCAGTTTCTGTATCCAAATTCTGCCTTTATCACCATGGCATAACTTGATATTCAATAACTACAGCCAACAACCCGCTATGTTGAACTCAGATCTGTCTTAGTAATTTACAAGGCATACCCAGTGGGGTAAATCATCACCAAATTTCCGCTGTTGAGAACTACTTGTATTTAAGTGGTATGTCAAGTCGACAGGTCAAATGTTATTACATGTTATTAAATGTATGTAATACTACATACATCAGTGCCAATACTTTATATTTTTCTTTATATTTTTCTATGAATTATCAATTTTGTTTATGCAATGTGACCCCAAACTACGTTGCTTTTATATAAATCTGTCGAGAGGTTGAATGACTAATCTTTCAAGGACTAGTGTGCATCTTTAGACTCTGAATAGCTGTCATTTATAAATCTCAAAAATATTTGTTGACCTGTGAAATATATCATCCATTTAACATAGGTTTTCATTATAAACGGTTAACAATGGTTGGGGTGTCAGTAATAATCTAGAATAATTTTACAGAAAAATCATTACAATCTTGCCTCTCACATTGATGCAGTTGTTTTATGTAAACACCACGAAGCTGCCCATGTTGTGCATCGTGTAACCAGAATTGGTTAAAGAAACTGTAAACATTGGCAGATGTATTCTCTTAATCGGCCGCAGTATATCTCCAGATAATTGCACCTTGTGTAACATCCCTCAAGATTGTTGCAGTGATATAACTCTCACTTATCTGCTCTGCACTGTGACACTGCTCCAGCCTATCTGAAGGTCCTCCTCACTCCCTATCTCCCTGCCCGTAGACTCCGCTCATCTGATCAACTCCAGCTCTGTGTACCCTTCACGGGGACAAAGTTAGCTAGCCAGGCTTTTTCTGTTGTGGCTCCAACTCTGTGGAACAGCCTCCCAACATCTCTCAAATCTGCGGACTCTGTTGAATCATATCCTAATGCTATGAATAAAATACAGATGGATATATCAATTTGTGTTCATATCTTTTTATGTATACTCTTGAAAACGAGTGGAAGTATCAATGTTAAGGCCCCTTTACAATTATTTCGAATTGACAGGAATCTAGGAGAATCAGCCAGAAAATAATATTTCCAAAATTCGAACAGCATTCGGGAGAGAATGTCAAAATAAACAATTTGGTATGAATGTCGTGTTACTGGTGACTCCCAAAAGCTATCTAACGTTTCAGCGACAGGTGGTCACATATTAATGCGATTCGGTGGTGTTCTGATGACGTCAGGGCTCTTTTGAAGAGCATTCGGGACGTCCTGACTGTATTCGAGGTGTATTCCAGGTGTATTCAATGTGCATTCGAGCTGTATTCCATCTGAAGTCGATATATTTTGATAAATTTGAACAATAATTCACCAGAATTCCAGCCGCATTCAAGATACAACATTCCGACATCCCAGGCGCATTTTGGACATTCTGACAGGATTTGAAGTGGCTTGCCTTTTCCATTATCAACCGAATACGTTAAAAATGCTTAGAATATAGTAAGAGTAGTTAGAATGCAATTAGAATGCACTTCAAATACCGTTCGATACTGAGAGTGAGGATTCGAATCAAGCCGAAACATGAGTCTCATTAACCATTTCAGACAATGACCTACTTTTCAGCCGATCCGACTTTTCTCGTGTGAAAGTGAAAAGAGACACTACAAACAACTATGGTTACACTAAATTCCAATTCCTTGTTTCATAAGAAAGTGGTATTTAAAAGTGAGTTTTAGTTTTAAAAGTTTCAAAAAAATTGTATTTCTATATTTTAAGTCGAGGTTTAGGGAGCATGTCGTTTACTTAGACGACACAGACTGCCACTGTTTGAGGAGGTCGTACAATGATTCATCTGGCTCACTGGTTACACCTGTTTTGTGTCCTTATCGCTTATTACGTGCATCCTCAGTAAAGTACAATACGACTGATATAATACCAAGACCGTAAAGACAGCCAAACAGTTCTAGCTGCCGAGCCTCGTTTTGAGATTTCCACGATTTCCAGATTTCCGTTTGTCGGAGCACGCTGTACGACAGAGCACGTTGCACGACGTGTTTGCAAGGATTAGAAGGAGCGTAGTGTTGCAATATACAAGTGATTAGATGTATCAAATAATACGGATTAACATATCCAGTTGAATGAGTTGGTCTCAAAATTCTGGACTGGTTATTGTACTATGTTGCGCAATAGGACGGAACCCAGTCAGCAGAAAACGACACTGCTGTGTAATGAATGTTTTGACTTGTCCAGATTAGTCTCAACCTAATTTCAGTTCTAGAATATATACCTTACTGGGAAAATGTAATCCAAAATCTAATACAAGTAAATAAGGTTTGTGTTTGTAAATGCTTTACACCAAAACACATCAGATAGTTGTCACATGCAACAAGCAGTTCCTTCACAAACGTGCGTTGGGTGTCATTCCTGATTGTAATACCTTCGAAAAGGTCGATTTATGACCCTTTATATCTGTTCATCCTTTTAGCTGTGAATATAATTGTGCTTTAAGACAAGGAACAATTATTAGAAGCTAACATATTGCTTGTAGATTACTCTGAGAGACTGGTTTCGAATCTCGGATTGCTCAGTCTACAGTACACACGTACATACATGACCAGACAATCCAGTGCTCAACAACATGAGCATCGATCTACACACTTGGGATACGATGACATGTGTCAACCAAGAATCAGCGAGCCTGACCACCCGACGCAGTTAGTTGCTGAAGACCATTTTAAACCCGAATCTTCACCGGTCTATGTTTAGTCCGTCTGGCAAATGTGGTGTCTAAAATTGGTAGTTTATTACCTCTTTCTTCAAAGGATAAAAGAAATGAATCACATGGACCACAAGTTCACGAAACCTATCATAATATATATTCATAGTGATTTTGGTATTGTCGGAATAGGACAACAGACTCTAGTGAGTGAGTAAGTTTGGTTTTACGCCGCTTTTAGCAAATTGCAGGGAACACTAGAAATGGGCTTCACTAGAATTGTACCCATGTGGGGAATCGAACCCGTGTCTTCGGTGTGACGAGCGAACGCTTTAACCATTAGGCTGCCCCACCGCCCCCACAGACTCTAGTCTTTGGGTGAGAACTCTGCTGACTGTGCAAAAGTGTTGTATGAATATATATGTAACTTTTTCTGGTGATCAACTGAGTAGCTTTTATTTGTGTTTACGATGGGTACCGACGGTGGGGCAGGATACGCTCACCTTTTAGAGAATACCTGGTATCATCATTACTTGATAGCGAATTAGAACACGATTCAATCTGATATTTTCATGGAAGCGAAAATTGTTTTGTTGCTTTTTCCACAGCATTAACGCATCAAATCTATAATGTGATGCAAGCTGGCTGAATAGCTATGCCGTTTATATAGTTTAAGAGTATACATGTCTGGCCTAGTCACACCTGATACCGTTATCATCTTCCCGTTGTAACACTGTGTAAGGCTTCACCTACTTCATACCTGTCTGTTTGGCATTTGTCTGATGGGTGAAAACGGTGTTGTAAGGTTATATCTATTTTTCTGGTGAGCAATTGACCAGCTTCTGACTGTGTTTCTGATGGGTACCAAAGTTGGGGCAGGATGCGCTCGCATTTTCGGAAACACCTCATCAACACTACCTGATAGCACAAGATGTAAATCGCACAATTTAATCCGCTTTTGGCAGAAATTGTTCATGGAAGCGAAAATTGTTTTGTCCCTTTTTTCAAATCCTTAACATACCTGATGCAGGACCACAGCATACATGTGACATTTTATATAGCTTAAGAGTATACATGTCAAGCCTAGTTGTTCAATATGCTGAAGGTGCGCCTGATAACGTTATCTTCTAACTTTTGGAACAAGTTGAGGCTTCACCTACTTCATAACTGTTTGCTTGACATTTGTCAATATGCTTATGTCCATCACGTGATCAGTACTTGGACAAGATAGTTCCTTTGTTGTCCGGCTATACGACGGCGGTCTGGAAATAATCGGGTTTGGATCAGACTTTGCAGTGATTGACATCGTAAGCATCATCGATCTACGCAGATGGGATATGATAACATGTATCAACCGAGTCTGACCACCTGAACCCGTGAAGATCAGGTTTAGAATTGATCTTCACTAACCCATGCTTGTCGTAAGAGGCGACTTACAGGATCAGGTGGTCGGGCTCATTGACTTGGTTGACATATGTCATCGTATCCTAAATGCATAGATTGATGCTCATGCTGTTGATCACTGGATTGTCTGGTGCAGACACTATTATTAACAGACCGCCGCCATACAGAGACAATCTTGCCGAGAGAGGCGTAAAACTAAACTCACTCATTCCGTTGCCTGGCGCTCGATATTGAAAGAACCTAGTTATAACAACGGTACAGTGAACCCACGGGAGCTTTGTGTAGGTCCCCAAATATTGCTGAGTGCGGCGTAAAACAACAAACACACAGACCAGCTAGCTGACCACCTGATCACGTTAGTCCCATGGGTGATGGCCAATTTTCACGGTGTATTGGTTCAATAGTTCAACGTGCAAAAACACTTGACACAACTATTGACATAACACTATCTACAAACAGCACACAGTGCTGGGAAAATGCGAAGCCACACAATGTATCAAGCTGAGTGGAGCATCCGTCATCAGGAACAGCAAAATACTAGCGTTCAAAATCTGTAGAAATTCCGCCTACACCTTGTGACTTGGATGCCTCGAACATGCTATTAAAAACTTGCCAAATCCAAACCAGGATCCAGATCCACAAAACGTTCGTAGCGCTACGAGATTCGTTAATCTATCATAAACTATAGAGTTACGACAGGTCGTAACGTTACGAACGCTTTGCGGATAGGTCAGATGCCCTGTCATTAAAGCGTCAGCTCGTCAGGCCGACATATCGGGTTGGGCTCCCCGCACGGTTGAATCTAGACTTGCACTGTCAGGTAATAATTAATAGTTCAAATGAACAATCCCAAACAATGGCGTCCTCATATGAACTGCTGGCTTATCTATACTTGCCTCTTTAAAGGACACGGTTACTATACATCCATGGGCAATGAGTACGGCCATGGAGCAAGGCTAGGTTGAATCCTATTTTCTTGTATTTTCAAGCGTGATATTGCTAAAAGGGATGCCAAACCAGACTCACTCACTTTCTTATTAAATCATTTGGGAATATAACGAAATTCCCAATCTTATGTATTGTTTACCTAAATGACATTGCTTCCAATGCACTGAGATGAGGCTTGTGTCTTGTGTTTGTCAGATATTTGACGCTCAAATATTTTATTTCATTCGGATCAAACCATGAAGATTGTGGAAGAAAATTTTATATGTTTTTTAACAGGGAACCAAGTTGTGATTTATTTGGCTGTGCTTGGCTGTTCTTCAGAAGGAGTTGTAACATTCTGAGCCAAGCTGAAAACGAAGTGAGAGTGAGTTTAGGTTTACGCCGCTTTTGACATTCAGCAATACCTGGCGAGTGACACCAGTAATGGGCTTCCAACATTATACCCATGTAGGGAATCGAACCCGAGTTTTCGGCCTGACGAGCGGACGCTTAAAGCACAAGGCTACACAACTGCCCTGGTCATATGTAACAAGTTACATTCGGAATTAAACTTTCTCATTAAAGTATAGCGTGAGTACTTTTGGTTGGGTTGAATATAACATGTGTTACATTTAATAGACCCTATGTGTGTGAGTGTGTGCACATGCGTAACTACGAGAGTGTTAATGTATCCCAGGTCGATGCCCTTAATTTTAATTAATTAAAGTTCAGTTAATTAGACAACAAACCATCACAAGTTAAAGTATGATTAGGCGATTAGTTAATTAGACAACAAACCATCACAAGTTAAAGCGCGATTAGGCGATTAGTTAATTAGACAACAAACCATCACAAGTTAAAGCGCGATTAGGCGATTAGTTAATTAGACAACAAACCATCACAAGTTAAAGCATGATTAGGCGATTAGTTAATTAGACAACAAACCATCACAAGTTAAAGCATGATTAGGCGATTAGTTAATTAGACAACAAACCATCACAAGTTAAAAGTGAGTGAGTTTGGTTTTACGCCGCTTTAGCAATATTCCAGCAACATCACGTCGGGGACACTGAAATGAGCTTCACACAATGTACCCATGTGGGGATTCGAACCCGGGTCTTCGGCGTGACTAGCGAACTGCTTTAACCACTAGGCTACCCCACCGCCCCACAAGTTAAAAGCATGATTAGGCGATTAGTTCATTAGACAACAAACCATCACAAGTTAAACCATGATTAGGCGATTAGTTAATTAGACAACAAACCATCACAAGTTAAACCATGATTAGGCGATTAGTTAATTAGACAACAAACCAACACAAGTTAAAAGCATGATTAGGCGATTAGTTAATTAGACAACAAACCATCACAAGTTAAACCATGATAAGGCGATTAGTTAATTAGACAACAAACCAACACAAGTTAAAGCGCGATTAGGCGATTAGTTAATTAGACAACAAACCATCACAAGTTAAAAGCATGAATAGGCGATTAGTTAATTAGACAACAAACCATCACAAGTTAAAGCATGATTAGGCGATTAGTTAATTAGACAACAAACCATCACAAGTTAAAGCATGATTAGGCGATTAGCTTATTAGACAACAAACCATCACAAGTTAAAGTGAGTGAGTTTGGTTTTACGCCGCTTTTAGCAATATTCCAGCAACATCACGTCGGGGACACCAGAAATGAGCTTCACACAATGTACCCATGTGGGGATTCGAACCCGGGTCTTCGGCGTGACTAGCGAACGCTTTAACCACTAGGCTACCCCACCGCCCCACAAGTTAAAAGCATGATTAGGCGATTAGTTCATTAGACAACAAACCATCACACAAGTTAAACCATGATTAGGCGATTAGTTAATTAGACAACAAACCATCACAAGTTAAAGCATGAATAGGGGTTAGTTGATTAGACAACAAACCAACACAAGATAAAGCATGATTAGGCGTTTTGTTAATTAAACAAGAAACCAACACAAGTTAAAGCATCATTAGGCGACAACACAAAGAGTGGAATAACCAAGTTAAAGCATTGTCAACATGACAAGGACACAAACACCTAAACGTTTTTAACAATTACAATACTTTTCAGAGAATCTTCAAGAACCTTGAACTGTTACTTGAACATAGACTAACGCTTAACCCCTGAATATATAATAATTTTGATATTAACAAACAAACCCATTTGAATTGAAAAGGAGACCCAGTGAGTTGGGACCTGAGACTTTATTTAGGGCTTTCGCATTGCAGGAAGGGCTAGGCATTAGGGAAAATACTGTGGTTCAGGGGCTGTGAGACAGACCAGTTGGAACTGCGAGATGAACGTGAAACCTTTTCTGAGACCTTCGCACCTTGCGCCAGCCAATGATAAGTTTTAGTTCAAATGTTTTATCACAAAGGGATATGTCTGGGATCGAAGGAACAACTCTAAGTCTCTGAAAATATATCATTTTGATAGAAACAAATAACTCTGTTTAATTTGAAAATGAGCCCCAGTAACCTTGGTGATATTCAAAACCGGAGGAGATCTAGAGTTGCCTTATTTCGGGCGTTTGTGTTACGGTAAGAGGGAGGGTGGGAGGTTATATTGTATTTCAGGGGCTACGAGATAGACTTGGGGACGAAAGCAGTTCGGTCATTGCCAATTTACCTCTTAACAGCCCGCGCCAGGACCAAGGAGAAAACGCTGAAATATATATAATATTAAGTGAGTGAGTGAGTGAGTTTAGTTTTACGCCGCACTCAGCAATATTCCAGCTATATGGCGGCGGTCTGTAAATAATCGAGTCTGGACCAGACAATCCAGTGATCAACAGCATGAGCATCGATCTGCGCAATTGGGAACCGATGACATGTGTCAATCAAGTCAGCGAAACTGACCACCCGATCCCGTTAGTCGCCTCTTACGACAAGATAGTCGCCTTTTTATGGCAAGCACATGGGTTGCTGAAGACCTATTCTACCCCGGATCTTCACGGGTCATACAATATTAAGCTTTATCGACAAACTAAAAACATTCATGTTTGTAGCTTCCTGCAAATAAAGGTTTGCAGATTGAAACAAGGTACCAGTGTAGCATGGGAAAATTTCAGTAGCTGCCAGTGTTATCTGACCAGAAAATGCTGCTTATCTAAAACGAGGCCTATGTGTTGATGGATGAGAGTTCCTGACACGCAAATCGCACAAAGGATTCCTTCTTAATAGTGGTCTCGTATTGTATTTCAAACTTCCCATCCTGTATCAGACAATGGGCAAATAAGAGCTAAGGCTTCTGAATCAGGGGCGGGAGTTCGTCTCCGTGTTAGCTCAACTGGTTGCAGTTCCAACCATGACAAGCGCGAAGAAACATACACGTTAGTGTGTTAGAGGAGGCCGTGGTGAATTTCGCAGCGTACTGCACGTGGGATTCGTCTTCAAACTGACATCACGTTGTGCACGAGGAATTAAACAGAAGTGAACTTGACATCACGTGTTGCACGTGGGAATCGTTTTGAAACTGACTTAATAGTCCCTCGGTCTGCACGAGGATTCGAACTGACACGTGTTGCACGAGGGAAACACACTCCAGCTAAGACCAAGGGCTCCATGAAGGACTTGTGCAGTAACGGATATGACTTCCTGTGTCCAGTTAGGATTTCAGTTCCATCGAGTGTTATGGTAACAGTAACGTTATGGTGGTTGGGGTTAGTTTTACGCCGCTTTTAGCAATATTGCACGGTGGGGACACCTGAAATGGTTCCACAATTAACTTTATAGAAGAGAACAACGATCATCGCGTTCTTGGACAACTCAATCAAGAATTGACGTTCCTTAATTTATCGTGTGTTGAAATACAAACTACGAAACAGTGGTCTCTTTTTTGTAATGCGTCAATAATATATATAAACATATTTTTCAGGAATTAATGCCAATTTATTTCAATATGCTGAGTATTCAAACACCTCCGAATGCTTTTTAATAATCTATAAAATAAAATAAAAACCCCAGAAAACATGGTCTGAGCGAAATAATAGCATGTCTGGCTGATTTATTGAGAGTTAAACAGGAAAAAATATCCAGGCATCATTTAACCAATAGTATGCGTGGCCTTCATATTTCGATTTTTGTAACTAACATATCGTAAACACGGATATTATGGAAATCCAACCAACACCGTATTCTTCAGTATAGTCTGCAGAGTATGTTGTACAGTTACTAGTGTAAAACACGACCAGCGTTCAGGTTCAAACAAACCACTTCTGTGTGTGACAGTACACTATCTAGAACTAAATTTAGATGCTGCCCTCCTGTATCTTAATAGACCGCCAGCAAACAGATTTCCAGATCTCGAGACTCATAAGTATACCATGTTACTGATAAACAACTGATGTGTTATGACAAGCGGTCTTAGGAAGGTTCGGTGAAGATATTTGAGCATCTGTTAACTTTACTTGACATGTTGACGATAACCTAGACTAACGCTTACTCCCTAAATGTATATAATTTTGATAGTACCAAATATCCCCATTTAAACTGTAAAGGAGCCCGAGAACCTGAGGAAATCTAGACTTGCTTCATTTAGGGCTTCAGCATTGCACGGAGGGCAAGGCAGTCGAGGAAAATAATGTGGTTCAGTGACTGTAAAGAAACAGACTAACGATAACCCTGCACTCACAAAGTTAGCTTACCGTCCAAGCTTTGAACACTACACTATAAGGAGTGAGAATGGTATGTAGAATATCTCACCCAAGCGTCTACTGACATCAATTATATCAACACGAGTTGATAAAGTTACAAATATCCTAGGTTTGCCTTTTAACTTTTATCATAGCATTGTGAGTCATGTAAATGATGACGTCAGGGCATTGTACAAAATCTAGTGTCAAAAGGATACTTTCTGGGAGATATCGTCTTATCTCACACAAGCAATACCTCCAGTGAATGATATATGCGGATCAACCAAATTCTTGATATACAAGGACATTCGGTGTGCATGCTAAAACGGCTATCAAGCAAGTGATGGTGATAGGGAGGGGCGGGTGAGTTGGGGTGGTGGGGGTGATGGGCATGAATACAGAAATGAAGTAACATCTGAAAATTAGGTATTCACGAATTTTATTTTCGACTAGTTAGCAAACATTACATCAGGCCAAGTACTTAAGCTGTCAAATGTTCAAAGACATATACTGACACTCAGTAACAAAGAGCCCATATCCTCTTGTACCACAATATGAACAATCAAGTCTCCGAGGAGATGCACGTTATCGTTCTTCAGCAAAGAATACTTTAGGTAATGGGACCGACAGGATTGATTTAGGCTGAATTCCTTGCTTAATACATGTCATGTATCCAATTGCGTAGATCGATTCTATTGACCACTGGATTGTTTGGTCCAAACTCTATAACTTACAGACCGCCGTCATATAGCTGGAAAATTTCTACGTAAACAACAGAAATACAAGCAAACCTATGTTCATGGTGCCATTCACTGAATGTCTTGTCCACACACGATTAGTCACGGAACGCCATTATAATCACAACACACACTCCATACTCTAACATCAATACTAAACAATAACCCAAACTTCAACAACAAATAGTCAACAACAATCACACACAGTCCAATAATAAAACGACTACTATGACAACAATCAAATGCTCCAAGCAAATATTCAACAAATATCAACGACACATAAATTCCCAACCACATTCAATTTGCAAACACGCATCAAAACCAAGTACTCAATCTGATACTCGACAAAAATCTAATCGAGAAGGTTGAAATTGGTCTTCAGCAATCTCTGCTTGTCGTAAGAGGCCACTAAGATGTAATAGGCGAGGATCAGGTGGTCAGGGTCGCTGACTTGGTTGACACATGTCATCGTATCCCAAGTGCATAGATCGATGCTCATGATGTTGTCCACTGGATTGTCTGGTTCAGACTCAATAACATGTATTTACAGATCGCCGCCATATCGCTGGAATATTGCTATGTCCGGCGATAAAAACAAACAAACAAATCAATAACGACTGAAACATGTTCCGCAACAATCAATTTCACTTTTCTCTTCTATACTGACAAACAACCTGAATGAAGCAAATAACTCCATAATCAAACTTATTTTAACTGCACAATAAGTACAGGGATTAATTGGGCATGTAAAGCAATTGATGTCTTTCATTTCCCTTTCCAGAGCATCCCAGATAACGACAGCGTCAGACACAAGAGGATATGGAGATGGAACTACGAATTTTCCAGGAGAATTGGTATCGTCGGAACTGGCACCTTCGGCGGGGCTCTTGCTAAGCGACTGGTCCTCTCTGGCTATGACGTCTTCGCTACCAACAGCAACCGTTGTAAAGCCTTCAACACTGCTTCAGCCTATGTCATGGAAAACGACATTGCCGGTGGAAGTAGAACGATATTCGTTGCCAGCAATGACGTCGGTGCACGAGACAGAGTTAGTAACCTTTCACGTGAGATGGGCTTTGTGCCGATTAACTTCGGCAGGTTGACGTCATCACAGAGGATCGAGGTGTACGTCACACGTCTGTTCCTGAATGGAAGATACCAGTATTGTTTACGTGTATCATTTTCGGTATTTGGTTTCTCTACGCAATATATCTGTGTTTTTATAAGACACACATACAGTTATCATCAACTGTTCTTTGAATGTTCTCAACAAGCCCGTTAGTGCGACGGCCATTACAGTAATGGCCTTGACCTACATGCCCGGATGTTTCGCAGCTCTCATGCAGATACGGTATGGAACAAAACACAAACCGTTTCCAAGATGGCTGGATGCTTGGTTGAAGTCAAGAAAACAGCTTGGCGTCCCTTTGTTTCATCTTGATATTACCCCATGTTCTCATGTCAGTCGTACTGATTACACCGGCAAACTTCAGCTCGTGGTTTCATTCAACCGCCATAACAATACCCGCGAATCATACCAACGACCTTCACCTTCCGATGAAGACGGTGATGATATGGAAGGGAGAGGCCGCATGTCTTGCCGGTATGGTAGGCTTCGTCCTGCTCTGTCTCCTAGCAACCACCACGTTGCCATCATTCAGCGATTCTTTGAACTGGCGGGAGTGGCGGTTCGTCCAGTCCTCGCTGGGGTTCACACTGTTGTTTGTTTCAGCAGGGCACATGCTGATCATGGGTCTTCCCGTTGGATAGAGACAGGATTTCCAGAATACTTCGCAATCATCAGCTTCCTGTGTTTAATACTTCCAATTTCCGTTGTCATTATGAAACTGATACTCCTTCTACCGTGAGTAGATAAATATGTTTCCAAAATACGCAAAGGCTTCGAACGAGGTTCACCAAGAATACTCACCGATACAGGAACAAGAGATGAAGAACATTGTGAGGATGGTATATGATGTAATAACCGCTCGCCCGCTCCGCTATCAAACTGAAGAGTGTGTGATAAAGTAGGCTTGTCCCATAGTCGCCCCTGTCCTGTTTGTTGGAAATGGACGCGAAATAGAGACAAACATTTCATATTTTCGAAGTGGCTCAGCTATATTACAGAGACCAGGGATCTTCACACAATGTACTCATACATATTGTCCGTTTTGGCCAAACCAGTGGGCAGTTTCGTTACGTTTGCAATGAGGAACACTAGTCTTTGCTGCTGTGTGATGTATTATCTTTGTTGATGTGTGATGTATTGTCTTTGCTGATGTGTGATGTATTATCTTTGCAATGAGGAACACTAGATATTTGCAATGAGGAACACTAGACTTTGCTGCTGTGTGATGTATTATCTTTGCTGCTGTGTGATGTATTACCTTTGCTGCTGTGTGATGTATTATCTTTGTTGATGTGTGATGTATTATCTTTGCTGATGTGTGATCTATTATCTTTGCTGATGTGTGATGTATTATCTTTGTTGATGTGTGATGTATTTTCTTTGCTGATGTGTGATGTATTATCTTTGCAATGAGGAACACTAGACTTTTGCAATGAGGAACACTAGACTTTGCTGCTGTGTGATTTATTATCTTTGCTGCTGTGTGATGTATTACCTTTGCTGCTGTGTGATGTATATATCTTTGTTGATGTGTGATGTATTATCTTTGCTGCTGTGTGATGTATTTATCTTTGTTGATTTTTGATGTACTATCTTTGCTGATGTGTGATGTATTATCTTTGCTGATGTGTGATGTATTATCTTTGTTGATGTGTGATGTATTATCTTTGCTGAGATGTGATGTATTATCTTTGCAATGAGGAACACTAGACTTTGCAATGAGGAACACTGAGATGTATTATCTTTGCTGCTGATGTATTACCTTTGCTGATGTGTGATGTATTATGATGTATTATCTTTGCTGCTGTGTGATGTATTATCTTTGCTGCTGTGTGATGTATTATCTTTGTTGATGTGTGATGTGTATTATCTTTGTTGTGTGATGTATTGTCTTTGTTGATTTGTGATGTATTATCTTTGCTGCTGTGTGATGTATTACCTTTGCTGATGTGTGATGTATTATCTTTGCTGCTGTATTATCTGCTGCTGTGATGTATTATCTGTGTGATGCTTTGCTGATGTGTGATGTATTATCTTTGCTGCTGTGTGATGTATTATCTTTGCTGCTGTGTGATGTATTATCTTTGCTGCTGTGTGATGTATTATCTTTGCTGATGTGTGATGTATTATCTTTGTTGATGTGTGATGTATTATCTTTGTTGATTTGTGATGTATTATCTTTGCTGCTGTGTGATATATTATCTTTGTTGATGTGTGATGTATTATCTTTGCTGCTGTGTGATGTATTATCTTTGCTGCTGTGTTATGTATTATCTTTGTTGATGTGTGATGTATTATCTTTGCTGATGTGTGATGAAGTATCTTTGCTGCTGTGTGATGTATTATCTTTGCTGATGTGTGATGTATTATCTTTGCTGCTGTGTGATGTATTATCTTTGCTGATATGTGATGTATTATCTTTGTTGATGTGTGATGTATTATCTTTGCTGATGTGTGATCTATTATCTTTGTTGATGTGTGATGTATTATCTTTGTTGATGTGTGATGTATTATCTTTGTTGATGTGTGATGTATTATCTAGGTAGGGTCGGAAACTGGTGTATGGTGGTCACAGACCACTGAAGACCAAAACAGACCCGATCACATAAACATGAATGTGCTTGCTACATGGATTTTCCTGGTGATTCCAGATTCAAATTTACCACCTGTAAACCAGTGCAGTAAGAGTTGCAGAGTCCGGGAACGATCGTATGGAATTTGGGTGTACTGATGATTTCAATGCCCTTTGTGCCTCTTCCAGATTACGCTAGTTTAAAATCATCTTAGTTAACCCATGTATTGCTGACAGTGGTGTAACAACATTTCACTCATTACAATGTATGTTTAAAATTAGACGTTTTTTAGACTGTGCTAGACATTGCTCTGTAAATTATTATGTCATCCAGGCGTGTTGCTGTTTAATTCTTATAGTTAGCTTCATAGATAGCACCGTTGTTTCATCCCAATCGGTCTATATGTATCTCATGTATACAGTCGGAAATAAACCATCGTGTATAGTATCTAAGAGTTGGTTGTGATATAATATTCCAGAGCAGAAATACTTTGTTTTGTTTCTTTGTTGTTTGAAGACACTCGGCAACATGCCAGTCTGCTGTGTGTAAATAAGTGAGCCTGGACCAGACAATCAAGTTATCAGCATCATGAGTATTGATCTACGCAATTGGGATATACAATGACATGTGTCCACCAAGTCAGCGAGCCTAACCACCCGATCTCATTAGTCGCCTCTGACGACAGCATGGGTTACTGAAGATCAGTTTTGGCCTGGATCTTCATAGGCCTGTAGGCTTTGATTGAGATTTGCAGTTCAAAGAGATAAGTGGTATGTTTATGCAATGGGTGTACAGAATGTCTATACAATGAAAAGGATAAGCATTATAGGATTGATTGGAAGCCACTTGTAAATATTAAAGTAGCTGTAAATCCATACCATACGTTGTTATATGATCAATATAGTTCTAAGAATACATGTCCTTTTACAACGGAGTCTGGGGACAATGGTAAATGTGGCATAGCACCCATCTCCTCGCCGAGGTCACGTGCTTCATGATTCTACAATGTTGTGATTTGGAGTTCATTTGTTCCGTTATGCCTTGTTACATGATTCAATAGATTTCATTGGTGTATGGTCCAGTAGTTTCGCCTCGGCACAGTACATATATATATAGGTTATCACGCGCGTGTGTTTTGGGATGGTTATCATTCTGTACTCGGAATAACCATTGTGCTACACAGAGTTTGACAAATAACAACATACTCGTACTGAAATTCAGAAGCCTTCAATTAACATTTTGAGCAACAAATACACAGTGACAGTAGTCACTAAAATTTGCATTTGACATCTCTAACTTGCTCTCTATCATCGTATATGACCCCATGGATACTGATAATATCCATTGGCTTTATCCTGCCGAGAACGCTATACATTGTATAATAATTTGTTTTATCAACGCTGCTGTCCAACAGATTCCAAATCTCCGACCTATATACCACACATGTGATGTGGTGTGTTCATGATAACAAGATATCGGTAGGTCAGAGTGACCCATCTCTGTCCTGCCTGTACATATCTGCAGTGATCTGTACTAAATGTGAACTATGAAGATAACGTCAAATATCTGTTATCCTAATGATAGCATGGAGTTTTCAGTCGGTAAATGTTCCCAGTAAGGAATTATTGGGTCTGAGTACTTTAACTTTGTAAAGTAACACCACTATCCTCTGAAAGGTGGATGGCCCAAACTAGCCAGGTCTCACTGTAGTGTCCATATACCCTCCCTGTGTAAGTGAAATAAACAAAAGGTGATGTCACGTCAACATACTCCAATGAAACTCCAATACTTGTGATAGACTGAAGGACGGCAGAGAGTACTACAGTTAAGGCGATACCAATGCCATTCATTACGTCTCTCTCTTTTTCTCTGTCTGTCTCTGTCATAGAAATCAATACGTTAGGTTCAAACTATCATCAGATTTCAGACAAGACGTATGTCAAAATATCCATGACGATTACGATAAGTGTTGATACGTGGTGTTCGCGAAATTGGTACGCATGACCTTCCCTACGCACACGCCATTTCTGAATTCAAACAGCTTTTCTGAAAGTTCTGGGCTGACTGAGAGGTGTGGAATATCCATCCATCCAGAACTGACTCCTGAATCTATGGCTAGCAACGGATTGGGCCAACTTAACGTTATTTCCTACCGTCATTTCATTTGTTTAAGATCCGGGTTAGAATAGGTCTTTAGAAACACGTCCTCGGATCCCAATTGCGTAGATTGATGCTCATGCTGTTGATCACTCTATTGTCTGGTCCAGACCTGATTATTTACAGACCTGTCGATATATAGATGGAATATATTGCCGAGTGTGGCGTTAAACAGCAGACCAACCTACCGAGTTAGAACTGGTTTCCACAACACATGCTTGTCGTAAGAGGCGACTAACGGGATCAGGTGGTCATCCTCGCTGAGATTCTTCAAGTATTCCCAGCAATACCCACCATCCTATCCTTACAAGAAATACAGCATGGTGGGTGTAACATTCTATTGTAGGCTTGCCACAGGTATGTGTGTCAAGGCTCGAGGGTGTGTTGGAGGCTGAGGTCAAATTGTAGACTCGTGAAGATCCGGGATAGAATTGGCCTTCTGCGACACATGCTTGACGCAAGAGGCGACTATCAGGATCTTTTGGTCACTGACTCGGTCGATGCAATGATGTATGGTCATGTTGTCAAACACTAGGTTGTCTAATGCAGACTCGATTTACAGACCACTGCCAAATAGCAGGAATACCGTTGAGTGCGGTATAGCAGGAATACTGCTGATGGCGGTGTAGCAGGAATACTGCTGAGTGCGGTATAGCAGGAATACTGCTGAGTGCGGTTTAGCAGGAATACCGCTGAGTGCAGTTTAGCAGGAATACTGCTGAGTGAGGTGTAGCAGGAATACTGCTGAGTGCGGTATGCGGTGTAGCAGGAATACTGCTGAGTGCGGTGTAGCAGGAATACCGTTGAGTGCGATGTAGCAGGAATACTGCTGAGTGCGGTGTAGCAGGAATACTGCTGAGTGCGGTGTAGCAGGAATACTGCTGAGTGCGGTTTAGCAGGAATACTGCTGAGTGTAGTTTAGCAGGAATACTGCTGAGTGCGGTGTAGCAGGAATACTGCTGAGTGCGGTGTAGCAGGAATACTGCTGAGTGCGTGTAGGAGGAATACCTGCTGAGCGGTATAGCAGGATTACTGTTGAGCGCGGTATAGCAGGAATATTGCTGAGTGCGGTGTAGCAGGAATACTGCTGAGTGCGGTGTAGGAGGAATACCACTGAGTGAGGTGTAGCAGGAATACTGCTGAGTGCGGTGTAGCAGGAATACTGCTGAGTGCGGTATAGCAGGAATACTGCTGAGTGCGGTATAGCAGGAATACTGCTGAGTGCGGTGTAGCAGGAATACTGCTGAGTGCGGTGTAGCAGGAATACTGCTGAGTGCGGTATAGTATTGTTGGAATATTGCTAAAAGTGGCGTACAACCATACTCATTCACCCACTCACTATTTCTAATAAACCCATCGTAAAGAATGTTCGTGTGTAATGCTGCAACACTCTATCATCTAGCTTTAAGGCGGCTGCCTCATAAGGGAACATGGACTAGACAATCCATTGACTGACTATGAGCATTGATCTACGCAGTTGGGATACCATGGCAGTCATCAACCACATCGGCAGCATGATTGATCATCCGATGCCGTCTGTTGCCTTTCTCGGGTTGCTGAAGACCAATTCCAACCCAGGTGTTTAGTGGTGCGAGATCATAGTTTGTTTAATCTATTCAGATCAATTTTATGTACATTATCCTCTCTCGGGACTCTCTCTCGGGGACCATCGGACCTAGAATAAAAGCTGAATTTATTTTGAAATGAGAATTCGAAGAAGAGTGAAGTAATTGTAAATTCGTTCAACTGCTTACTGTTTGATGTGTACGGATGTGACAACATTCAAATATGTTACATGAATAATGGTGTCATCAAGAATCATTAAACAGTCATTATGCTGAAACATGACACTCAGCAAGGGGATCCAAACCGTTTACAGTTTGAACCAATCATAATGTTTATGTGGTGTAAATGTTTATAAGGCTGTCGTATTGATGGGCAAAACTACTTTCCTGACGACATACCACACGGTCCTTATTCAACATGAAGCTGTTTCTTCTGGTGGTTCTAGGTAAGTTTGCATCCCATGTGTTAAACCACTGTGACTTTTCATAAGGCTGTAGACCACACTGTCAAGGACATATCATCTTGTTTATCGTTCATCAGCTGATTTCCATGTGCATGGTACGAGTTAAACCAAACATGGGCTTGCACAGTGCTGCATTTGTACATTACTGCAGAGCCAGTCACAGCCAAGGACCTAACTTGTCATATGGATTGTAAATATTATCGAGCCTAAGACTTGAGGCAGCTCAAATGTGTTAGTGAGTAGAGGCGTTGTAAGTGTTTTACTGTCGGTACGATATCGTAATGTGGAATCTAAAGGGCCCCGAATACCGGAAGTGAATCAGCTATACTTTACCATCGGCCGTATTGCAGCCATATCGTGCCCAGACTCGATTAATGACAGACCGCCGCTGACAGTGAATGAGTTTAGTTTTATGCCGCACTCAGCAATATACCAGGGGCGGACTGTAAATAATCTAGTCTGGACAAGACAATCTGGTGATCAACAGCATGAACATCCATCTTCGCCATGGGGATACGATGACATGTGTCAACCAAGTCAGCGAGCCTGACCACCCGATCCCGTTAGTCTCCTCTTACGACTAGCATGGGTTGATGAAGATCAATTCTAACCCGGATTTTCACGGGTAATATTGCTGGGAGCGGCGTTAAACAACAAACAAGAAAGAAATATACGAAAGACATTTGTTTACCCACTTGTATGTTTCAGTTTTTTCAGTGGTTCAGCTGAGTGCTGGGCCTGGGATTATGGATGGTGAGTAGAACAGTGTTTGGGACACTCATCTGCCCCATTTAGTCCCCAGAGACGGTATACCGACGATAGTCCACGTACATCCGTTAACTACACAATGTATCGGACAGATATGGAGTGGAGACATTGTATGATTCATAGCTGATGATCACTCCGCATATATACTCTTCAAAAAAAGATGTGGAACCTTTTTCACAGATTGAAATAATTGGGAGATATATCGGAGTCAATCAATGTTGATATGACAATAATGCATGTTTAGAGAGTGCATCACCACTTGCATTTCTTTATGACCATAGTTGCTTCACAGTAATCATTCTTAAAAGATTATTGGTGCATGACGTGAATTTTTCATGCGTACAATTTTCATTGTCACAAGTAATGGTCTACATCGATTTATTGAAAACGTCAAACCCAAGAATGACACCCCATGCACGTGTATGGGGGTTACTGCGTTGTGCCGGTGCATCCCATTCGTTGTGTTTGGGGGTGGTGATAAAGAGAAATGGTGGTGCGTTCATAAGATGTCTGTCTTTGAAAAGTTTGTTAACGCTTATACTTCCTTGAAAGATCAGGTTCCCGTACTTTTTTAAAGGTATAGTTCGAACAACATGGAGGGCAATTTTGAGAAAAGCTTTTTCATATACGTCCTGATTACACATAGAGTACTCAGTTTGAGGATAGGTGTATCTAGGGAAGGTCGTTTGGTTGTATATTTCCACGTCTGTTCATGATCACACTGTGGAGTAAAGCATGGTATGTGTGCTGATGCAGTGCTGTTTGTTTTCAGCGTGGGTCAAAATTCCTTATGGAGAGTACGACAGTCAAATATCACTGAATCAAAGTATGTCTAAGCATATCACTAACACATTGATATGAGAGGTATTTAACTATGGAGCTGCTCTCCTCGCAATATGGCTGCCTTACTGGCGATGCAATGTTAAAGTTTGACTCACTCATTCGCCTTCAGTTGAAATAGCAGATCCAATGGTTGCCCACGTTCTGGACTCACCACTGGACATGACGTAACACGTGGATTTGCAGACACATTTGCTCCAGTCTTTGCATTTTGATATTCAGGTTGTACTCCATAAATGGATATAATACATCCCCGTGGTAGGTTCCATGGTACCTGATTCAACAACTGTTTGAGAACACATCTGTACATCATAAATTGATAAAGAAGTCGGATGGTTGGTGTCCGAGTTACGGGTGTTTAAAGCTGGAAAACATGAGCTCCGAGGACAGGAACACTTGACCCCTGGTCGGCGCGGGGTCATGCACCTTTAAGAAGTTCGGGGAGAAGAAATAGTTCGCTCTTTGACAGGCCGTAGCTCCGTTGTCCTCGGGTCTGCGTTCAAAACAATTAGTGTTCTGGAATCGTCGGAACTTCAGCTATCAGACGCACCGTTTCAAGTGTCCAAACGGTGCATTTTAGCGACTTGAGCCGTCCAGGCGAAATGGTAGGCATTTCGATTGTAGGACACATAATGCATTTGTGCAATTTTCAATGCCACATGACCGACAAACGATCCAATTTTGTATATGCATGTAGGAACACGAAATGTTAAGCATCTTACGTTGATGCATTCTGCCAGGTTTTACTGCCTTCCGTGCAGAACTCGAGCAGCTATGGTGTGTTTATAATGTAGTATCATCAGAATCTGTCGAAATCCAATATGGCCGCCAAACGGTTCCCTATTTTGACATGCACCAAAGAACAAAAAATGTTCAGCACATCAAGTTACTGCATGTTGCAAAAATTCTAGCGGTTTAGTTGAATTAGTAATGATGCTGAGGTTCTTTAAAGATACATTTGAGTAAAACATAAACAACGAAAGTAAAAATCTAGATGTCCGTAACTATTCAAGATATCGCAACATAGCTTTAGGATATTCATATTTGAGGTATATACACTATATGCAGAGTTCTAGACATCATACATTCAGAGTTATGGATTGCAGAAATGCCTACCCGTCAAAAACGTGAAATTTCCTTAAATCCAATATGGCGGCCAAACGGTGCCTCGTAGCCCCTTGGATCGTGCAGTTGAAATTGAAGGTAATCGGATTGCAGACCTGCTCCAGAAATTTGGTAGTTATCGGACTTGTAGTTTCGGAGATTATTGCTTTGGAAATTGAAAATTTTGAATTAATTTTGAATTATCTCTCCTTTGCTATTGGGCCTAGAGCCTTGAGATTTTTGCACAAACGACTTCAGCACTGTCGGCACAATGGTAATTTTTTTCAAGCGATTCTGTCCAGCGGTGCTTTTTGTAGGGCTGGTACAAAATACGGCGGAATAAGAAATAATAATAAAAACATTAACGATTACAATAGGTCTCCTGCCTAAAGGCAAAGGAGCCCTAATTAACAATAAAATATTTAGTCCTTTGCCTATCGTTTTTATGAACAGCCTGTTCGAGTTTCATGCCCATTAGTGAGTTATTAAGTTTAGTTCTACGCCGCTTTTAGCATTATTCTAGCCGTATCATGACGGAGACACTAGAAATTGGCTTCAGACATTGTACCCATATGGGGAATCATGCCCCTTGTGCCTTTTAACATGAACGTGCTAACTCTGAAGCACGACCTTCACAAGGAGGAGATGCTTTCATATGTAATGAAACATTGATTATTAAACATTGAGTTAGCTATGACTATCAATCATATTGTAGTACAGACCACACTAACAGTGAAACAAGTTATCAATGTCCTGAATGATGATCCTTGGCCCTTCCCATTTCAGTGAAGATGCAGTTGTCAAACTTAAACAAGGACTCGCAGCACAGTCGAGCAAAATGTGAAACGTTGGAAAAGGTGGGAATTTCATCATTTATAATAGCTGTTTATCAAGATAGAACTGCCTTTTAGTTGCAACAAATTGAATATTGTGGGAATTTGTCATGCAAACATGGAGTACTTTTTATGATGTATTAAAATGGTAGTTAATACTAAATTTACATTTTCAACAACCTCAGGTCTATACAAAGGGAGTGAGTGAGTGAGTTGGGTTTTACGCCGCTTTTAGCAATATTCCAGCAATATCATGGCGGGGACACCAATACTGGACTTCACACATTGTGCCCACGTGGGGATTCGAACCCGGGTAGTCAGCGTAACGAGCCGACGCTTTAACCATTAGGCTACCCCAACGCCTCTATACAGAGGTAGAAGTGTCTTCTTGAATATGCATAACATGCTCCAACATAGTGTATGTATGAAGTTCATGCGTTTTAGCGGCCGTTCACGTTTTTTTCAGTCAGTGCAGAGACTTGAGGTTCAAATTCAACAAAAGTACCTGGACCAGGCTGAACTGGAGGAGACAGTTAAGAAGGAAAGAGAGGAACACAGGTCACAGATGGAAAAGCAGAATGAGGAAACTGAAGCCTGTAAGTTGACATTTATATCATATATCAGAAAAAATACCTCTGAGGTAAATGTTTTTAGTGAAATAACAGCAAAATATTTAGTCCTTTGCCTATCGAAGGTAGTTTTGGTATATCAACCAATCTTCAAACCGGCTACTCGCCTCTTATGACAAGCGTCGGTTGCTGATGGTCAATTCCATCTCGGATCTTCGCGGTCACCGTGTTGTTGCTCTAGCAGCAGGTTATCGATTCAGTAGCATTAACCAACTGTGACTGCCTCGTGGACAACCGACTCGTCATGAGTGTCGCCCTCCTGGAGGTATGGTATACTGAAGAATCTGTATTGTGTTTCGATCACCATTTTCATCTTTTGTTTTGCGCCATTCCTGCAACATTTCACTTCGAGGCCTTGACAGCTAAAACACAGTGTGTTTATGAACAGTCTGTTCGAGTTTCATGCCCATAAGTTAGTTATTGAGTTGAGTTCTACACCTTTTTAGCAATATTAATCCACCAATATCGCGGTGTGGACACCAGAAATGGGCTTCTGACATTGTACCCATATGGGGAATCATGCCTCCTTCTGCAGTTTTAACATGAACGGGCCAACTCCGAATCAGGACTTTCACAAGGAGGAGATGCTTTCCTATGTAATGAAACATTGATTATTTATTTTATTGAAGGTATTTACGTTTTCTGTTAGAAAATGAAGTATGGTATAACTTGCAAGTTGACTTTACATATATGTTTTGATTATGGTAGATGTACAAAAACTGGTGAAAATGGGTTGTCTATTAAAATGAAATATATTGTATCATATACCAGTCTAACTGTAAAAACAAAATAATAATGTCCTAAATGATGATCCTTGGCCTTTCCCATTTCAGTGAAGATGCAGTTGTCAAACTTAAACAAGAACTTGCAGAACAGTCGGGCAAGATGTGAGACGTTAGAAAAGGTGGGAATTTAATCTTTTATTATGTATATGCTTTTACAATATTACAACAGCAACAACTTAACTGAAATTAGAATTAACTTCTAGAACTAAAATGCATTACAACACATGTGATAATTCCTTGACAGGTGTATATGATGCAGTGATAATTGTCGTTACAGGGACTACGAGAAGAACAGGAGGCATACGATGCTCTAGTGGGTGTTCCAAGATCACAGTCTCCAGACAGGGTGGACAATACAGAGCAAGTCCAACATGCAGGGAAAATTGGTCAGCCTTTCTTATAACTAAAATAGTTACAAACACGATGACATCCTAAAGAATAATGCAAGCTTGAGTAATTTACCCTATACCTGTTCGATTTATTTTTATCCCTGTGTGTTACTTTTCTGCCACCAGGTTCTGGGAGAGAATGTGCCAATTTTCAACTCAGTCATGTTGTGATGAGAGTCAGCTTTGTCTTCTTCCATGCCTTCATTCTGCCTGCAAGCCATGCCTTGATCACCAAGCTACACAGGCGGAAGAGACCTGCATACACTGTCCTTCCTGTGGCCTTGACTTCACCATGGAAGACAACGGTAGATCATGTCAGGAGCAATGAAGCTGCCTTTAAAGTCAACGTTGATGGTGAGATGAAATGCAGCTACATCGATGAGGATCATGATGCAAAGGCAGTGGTGTACTGCCACGAATGTGATGACAAGCTCTGCTTTGACTGCCATAAACACCACGACACGCCGAAACGGAATCGAAATCACAGAGTGAGTGAGATTGACCAGTCAACGAATATCCCTATGACGCAGTGGCTGAAGGAGGCTATTTGCAGAGACCACCCTGACAACAAACTGCAGCTGTATGACCACACATGTAAGAAGGCAGTCTGTCTTATATGTGTGCATGGGGCCCACAAAGATCACCAGAATGAAGACCTGTATCAGGCCTATGACGTAGCGAAGGGTCAGCTGGAGGAACAAGTGAAGAAACAGCAACTTAAATTGGAAGATGTCACTGGCAGGATGAAAACTGTCACAAGCCACCAAACTGAACTGCGAACTACACAAAGAAGACTGGAACAAGTTGCGACTAAAGTTTGCAAAGGTGTTGCTGCAAAGTTGCTTCATCGACAGAGACAACTCATGGAGGAAATTCAAGTGAGTCTACAGTCCCCATACAGAATGGTTCAAGAGAAACTTGACGCTTTACATGGCGTCCATATTTCTATAGTATCAGCGATAGCCTGATACCAAGAGAACACTTGAATCTACAAGACGAGATGAGCTGATTACTCTCACAGATGTACTGCAGACGAAATGTGATGAAAATCTGAAGATGAAGCTTCCAGAAGATGACACGCGAGCCACGAGAATCCTTCTTACCTTTCAAGGCCAGAGAGCCCTGGAGGAACTTATCAACACATTTGGTGGTCTCACCTTCAGTCTCAACATGGATCATATTCCAGATTCTCAGCCTACTTCACAAGGTGAATATATATAATGACATATTACATTTAGATAATACTCACAGGAATGGACCAGTTTGACTAACTGAATTGAGTCTTTACTTTTATGACTCATCCAATTTGAATAGCTTTATTTAAAAACAGAGTGCCTGTTAATCTGTAGTAACGGAACACGTATCCAAAGAATATATTTCGTTTAATTGGTTCAGTTGTTAATATACTTTGTAAATAGAAAGTTAACTGCCAATGACAAATTTAATAGATCAGGTCTGTATTTTGTTTCAGAGTTGATGACGATGACATTGAGAGAACGACAAGCCAACGAGGTAATATGTTGTTTGCAAAACAGAAACCTTATACAATTTGTATTTGACTTTATATTAATAATGATAATCATAAGTACATTCTATATAGGTACATGGATTGGTTCTCATCAGGAAACGTCAACCCAACTTCTATACTGCATCTTGTAATGTCATGTGAAAGTAAATATAGTCTCTATATATACTCAAACATATATGTGCGTGCGTGTGTTTTTATTTAGACAAACAAAATGTCAGACGGTAGAAAAACGTGGGAATTTGATCATTTATAATGGCTATTTATCAAGATAGAACTTCCCTTAGCTGCAACAAATTAAATATTATGTGAACTTGTCCTGAAAGCATATATTACTTTTATAGTATATTAAAATGAAGCAGAAGTGTTTTTTCGTGAATATTCATCAAATGTTCCAACTAGGTGCATGTATGAAGTTCATGTGTTTCGTGCAGGAGACAATTAAGAAGGAAAGAGAGGAACACAGGTCACAGACAGAAAAGCAGAATGAGGCAGCTGAAGCTTGTAAGTTGACATTTATATAATATACCAGAGAAAATACATGTGGAGTAAATGTTATTTTTGTAAGAATAAGAACTGAATATTTAGTCCTTTCCCTATTAATGTTTTGTTCTCGGATCTTCATGGGCACTGTGTTGTTGTTTTTATCAATAAATGATAACCTTTCACAGTTATTTACAATGTTTTTTTATGAGCAACCCCATGCGAACAAACGTATTAGGCATCAGGATCTTCTTCGTGCTACACTTCCTGTTAAATCTAGTTGAGGAATAGTTTAACTTGCAAGTTTATCTACCTATGTTGTCACTATTAATTGTGTTAAATGCACTATGGCTGGTAAACAATGTGCTGACTGACAATTGATCACATTATATCATATATATATATACTGGACAAAATAACTTAGGGACATTGGTATTTTTATCATTGATATTTTATCAGTGTGTCAATTAATAAATAGATCATTGTTCATAATTTCAAAATTTACATATATCCCTAACTAGTTTTTGTCCAGTATATTTCCAATAAACTGTGAAATATGATATCAATGTCCTGAATGGGGATCCTGGCTTTTCTCGTTTCAGTGAAGATGCAGTTGTCAAAGTTAAACAAGGATTTGCAGCACAGTCAAGCAAAATGTGAGGAGACAGAAAAGGTAGGAATATAATCTCTGATATATTGAAAGTGATAAATTACACAACTTCTTAACTTAAGGGCATTACAATATAATCAATACAGGATGTGACTATATGATGGAATGGTGATTGCAGTACGAGTACCCCATGGGACTCGGAACACGTACTGCTATCAGTCGTTCTTCAATATGTTTCACCCGGTGGCCTCGAGGACCAAAAACTTTCTGACTGCTCTGTACTACAGGTTATCAATTTCAGTATTGGCACATGCGATTAGATGTTGAGATATAGATGGATGGACAGATGCATGCACACACACACACACAAACACATATTGTGCTCAACAACTGATCTGTTTGATGCAAGTGTTGATGTTTCAGGTGCATGAAGGGCGGTGGCAACGGCTTCAACAGATGATAGGTATATTGTGACACCATGGTGGAGGATGGGAAACTTTCTAAACAAAATAACAAAACAACTTTCAAACCTTACAGTAGATAATAACTCCAATACTGTCACCATAAATAGCCAAAACGGAAATATGCTATCTGCCGACTTAATGGGTCGTTATAATGACGTATTCTTCTGTGTATCAACAACCAGCTTCTTATATTAAATGCAATATTGTTTATTTGTGAGCAGGACTCAAAGGATCAGGCAGCAGAAATGCAAGATCACAGAAACCAGAACTGCTGACATCAGAACAAAGCCTATGGTATTGTCGCAAATGTACGTCCAATATTCCTGTGAGGAGTTCTAGGTTACAACAGGTCTTCAGAAGACACTTCTTGTCAACTAGTCTTGTTGACGTATCGGTGGATTGAGAGGTCAATCCACCATTTACACTGAGTGCAAGTTCTGTAACATGAATGTATCTAGGTCATAACTCCAAATCCTCAGTCACAAGTATTTTCACCTTGACCTGGATAAACACACAAATACCATCAATAATATCTGAATATGTGTTCTCTGAATTTAAGTCTTTTTAAAGCAGGTTTTATGCCATTAATATGTTACACCTTTATTGTTAGCTCATAATCGGAGGATTCATCCCCGGTGAGACAATTCCACGTGGTATTACCGTGAAAAGGTATGTACACTCCGATGTATTTTCGGTCTTGTGTGAGTCAAGGGTTCTACCAGTAGGGCATGACATTTTCTCTGTTCTCAAACACCGGGTATCCTCACTGATTGTTATCTCAGTCCGTTCATTAAGTTTCTCTGCTATTTTTGTCTTGAGGATCCAATGAAATCTCTTTTTTCATCATAAATAGCGTTTTCAACAACTGCATGCTTGAAGTGTTTAGGGTCATTTAAATTGCCGATTCTCACCTGTATTACACTGTTGTTGATGTTGTTGTTGTTGACGATAAAACAATCATCTGTGATGAGCATCAACTTGTGACACGGTGATGATCGAGGGAAAACAAAGCCCCTTTGAGCAGTTTAACTGGATATTGGCGCTATACAAATGTATGTATGTATGTATGTATGTATGTATGTATGTATGTATGTATGTATGTATGTATGTATGTATGTATGTATGTATGTATGTATGTATGTATGTATGTATGTAATGTATGTATGTATGTATGTATGTGTGTGTGTGTGTGTGTGTGTGTGTGTGTGCGCGTGCGTGCATGGATGTATGTATGTGTGTGTGTGTGTGTGTGTGTGTGTGTGTGTGTGTGTGTGTGTGTGTGTATGTATGTATGTATGTATATGGTTCAACCTACAACCCATTGACGAGGTATCATGTAACAAATATTTCACACCTTATCTCTTTGTTCAGAAACAAATGTACCATCGTGATGTTTTAACCTCTTCTTTAACAGGCTATGTTACAATGCACGCCATAAGAGAGGACCGCAGTGCTGTCATCTGTAAAGTAAATCTTGATCATTCTGAGTACGCCATACAGACCTCTGATTGAGGAGAGTGTAACTCAGCAGACATAATTTGCTCTGAGTTTTCATGAAATAGTGAGTGAGTTTTGTTTTCCGTCACTTTTACCAATATTCCAGCAATATCACGGCAGGGGACACACCAGGAATGGACTTCACACATTGTGCCCATGTAGGGGAATCGAACCCGGGTCTTCGGCGTGACGATCGAATTGCTTTAACCACTAGGCTACCTCACCGCCCCTTTCATAAAAAAAGTAACTTGCTCGGCAAAACGCATATCCGATATCACATTTTGTATCCTAATAATAAATATCACACTAAAATATTTTTGGGGCGTCATTGACTACACACTGAATAAAGGTCAATAACAAGGCTGGCCCCTCACACAATGCAAAGTAACAAAATCCGATGAAGTCAGGAGAAATGACGACCTTTAATGACTTCCGTTGTAATTATACAATGTAGAACAATGTTGACATCAGTGATACCGTTATTTGTGATAGGATTATAACCACGCTATTTCAGACATTTTGAAATAATAAATTTAGACTCCAGATAGATTTCTTGTTGATGTAGTTTTCACTCACTGTGGATACAGCCGTTACGTCACTGACACTCCACGCGTTTACGAAATATCAGCGAGCCATCCTACTGTAGTTCTTGACGACCCGGATCAGAAACTGGTTTCCAGCAACTCATGGTTTAGAGGTCGCAAGAGGATCGAGTTGTCCGCCACCTGTCTTGGTCGATTTCGTTGCATCAGAAGTTTCGGAAATAGATTCTTGTGATTGTTGGGTTCAGGTTCATTTATTTTACAGACCGCTGTCATATGAAACGTATGTATCATGTCATTGCTGGAGGCGACGTTAAACAACAAACACTACTAAACCATCACCACAGGTCAATGGCAACGTGTTGAACGTAACTAACAATGAAGACACTCGATATTCCTTCTACACCAAACTATGAGATCCAAGTTAACTTACAAACTTATGAGCTTTGACAAAATTACTATAAGTTAGTCAGCGAGTCAGAGCTGCTGCCCATGTGGGCAATCAATCAAGGCCTTCACCCTGACGGGGAAACGCTTTACGCACTCACTAAAGTACTGTCGGAAATTTAAAAACTCTTTTTTCGCATTTATATCTACAATTTATGTAGTTATTATGTGAAAGTGTGAAATATATGTTAAGAAACAAAGTTCGGCCTTACTACAGTCCTCTCCAGTGGTAAGGGGATAGGAAGCGTAGAAATAGGGATTTTACTGGGAGGAGATTAGTGCAGAAATGAGAAATCCGCATTGTTTCTAAGTCCAAAGCTATTTATGTGAAACAGACCATGACTTTTATGCAAATTGAGTGTG
The DNA here is from genome assembly GCF_003918875.1 of Haliotis rubra. Taxonomy (NCBI): domain Eukaryota; kingdom Metazoa; phylum Mollusca; class Gastropoda; order Lepetellida; family Haliotidae; genus Haliotis; species Haliotis rubra. The sequence goes on along the minus strand of NW_025765594.1, from coordinate 73,097 downwards.
CGATGATATTGTAATTACCGCA
>NW_025765594.1:0-72975 GCF_003918875.1 Haliotis rubra | reverse complement strand
TTGCTGGTTCAGTTCATGCTACAGCAATATCGCGGTGTGGACACCAGAAATGGGCTTCTCACATTGTACCCATATGGGGAATCGGGCCTCCTTCTGCCGGTTTTAACATGAACGAGACCCAACTCCGAAGATCTAGGACCCTATGGAATGCTTCCCTAATAACGACATTATTTATTTTATTGAAGGTATTTACGTTTTTCTTCAATGCGATATATTGAGATAGCTTACTACATATGTTTTGATTGTGATGTATGAAGCTGATGCAAAATGGGTTCATGAAAATGAAAATATATTGTATCATATACCAGTTTAACTGCAAAATAAATATTCGATAGTATATCCTTGGCCTTTCTGTTTTCGTGAATCCAGTTGTCAAACTTAAACAGGACTTGCAAGAACAGTCGGGCAAAGATATTGAGACGTTAGAAAAGATTGGGAATTGTTAATCTTTTTATTATGTGTATTTTTACACTTTACAACAGCCTGCAACTGATATTAAATGTATACCGGACTAAAATGCATTACAACACATGATAAATCTCCAGCGGTGTATATGATGCAGTGAAGTAATTGTCGTTACAGGGACTACGAGAGACGAACAGGAGGCATACGATGCTCTGAGTGGGTGCTCAAGGTCTGATCTCAGACAGGGTGGACAATACAAGAGCAAGTCCAACATGCGGAGAGGAAAATGGGTGAAGGGACGTATAACTAAAATAGTTGCAAACACAATGACATCCTAAAATCTTCAACCGGTGTTCCCTGTTCGATTTATTTTTATCCTGTGTGGTACTTCTCTGCCAGGTTCTGGAAGGAAGATATGCCAATTTCAACTCAGTCATGTTGTGATGAGAGTCAGCTTCGTCTTCTTCCATGCCTTAATCACCAAAGCTACACAGGCGGATGAGAACTGCATACACTGTCCTTCCTGTGTATGACTTCACCACAGAGAAGACAACGGTAAGATCATCTCGGGAGCAATGACTTACTGAATAACGTTATTGAATGATGAAATGCAGCTGTCGATGAAGGATCATGATGATGCAAAGACAGTCGTGTACTGCCACGAATGTGATGACAAGCTCTGCTCTACGACTGCCATAAAGACTCCACGACACGCCGAAACGGAATCAGAAATCACAGAGTGAGTGAGATTGACCGATCAACAGGCATCCTATGACGCAGTGGCTGAAGGAGGCTATTTGCAGAGACCACCCTGACAACAAACTGCAGCTGTATGACCACGCATGTAAGAAGGCAGTCTGTCTTATATGTGTGCATGAGGGCCACAAAGATCACCAGAATGAAGACCTGTATCCGGGCCTATGACGTAGCGAAGGGTCAGCTGGAGGAACAAGTGAAGAAACAGCAACTTAAGTGGAAGATGTCACTGGCAGGATAGCTATACTAACCACCACCAAACTGAACTGCGAAGACTACACAAAGAGACTGGAACAAGTTGCGACTACAGTTTACCGCGAGGTGCCGCTGCAAAGTTGCTTCATCGACAGAGACAACTCATGGAGAAATTCAAGTGAGTCTACAGTCCCCATACAGAGATGGTTCAAAACTTGACGCTTTACATGGCGTCCATGCTTCTATAATTATCAGCCTACACCAAGAAGAACACTTGAATCTACAAGACGAGATGAGCTGACGATTGGCCCTCTGAATGTGAATACAGTGAAAATCTGGATGAAGCTTCCAGAAGATGACACACAAACTGCAGAATCCTTCTTACGAACAGAAGCCTGGAGGAACTTATCAGCATTTGGTGGTCTCACCTTCCAGTCTCAACATGGATCATATTCCAGATTCTCGGCCTACTTCTGAAAGTGTCCTCATATAATAATGACATATTACATTTAGATAATACTCACAGGAATGGACCAGTTTGACTAACTGGATGCGTCTTTTACTGCAATGTCGATGATCGCTTTATTTAAAACAGGTGCCTGTTAATCTGTAGTAACGGAACACGTATCCAGAAGAATCTCACCTGTTTAATTGATTTCGGTTGTTATTTATGCTTTGTAAATAGAAAGGCCTTTGCCAATATTAGACGACTATCAGATCGGGTCTGTATTTTGTTTCAGAGATGATGAACGATGACATTGAGAACGCCAAGCCAACGAGGTAAACCATATTTGTTTAAAAGCAGGAAACCTTATACAATTTGACATTTGACTTTATATTAATAATGATAATCATAAAGTACATTCTATATGGGAACGTGGATTGGTTCTCATCGGGAAACGTCAACCCAACTTCTATACTGCATCTTGTAATGTCATAATGAATGTAAATATGGTCTCTATATACTCAAAACGCTATATGTGCGTGCGTGATATTTTTAATTTGACAAACAAAATGTCAGACGGTAGAAACATTAGAATTTGATCATTTACTTAATGGCTATTTATCGGAAGAGTAGGCACTACATAGCTGCAACAAATTCCTCTTATGTGAACTGAAAGCATATATTACTTTTTATAGTATGTTAATGAAGCAGAAGTGTTTTTCGCGCAATATTCATCCAAATGTTCCAACTAGGTGCATGTATGAAGTTCATGTGTTTCGTACAGGAGACAATTAAGAAGGAAAGAGAGACACAGGTCACAGACAAGAAAAGCAGAATGAGGCAGCTGAAGCTGTGTAAGTTGACATTTATATGAATACCAGAGAAAATACATGTGGAGTAAATGTTATTTTTGTAAGAATAAGAACTGAATATTTAGTCCTTTCCCTATTAATGTTTTGTTCTCCGGATCTTCATGGGCGGCACTGTGTTGTTGTTTTTATCAATAAATGATAACCTTTCACAGTTATTTACAAAGAGTTTTTTTATGAGCAACCCCATGCGAACAAATGTAGCTAAGCATCAGGATCTTCTTTGTGCTACACTTCCTGTGTAAATCTGGTTGAGGAATAGATGAACTTGCAAGTTTATCTACCTATGTTGTCACTATTAAATGTGTTAAATGCACTATGACTGGTAAACAATGTGCTGACTATGACAATCGATCATATTAAATCATAGCCATATATACTGGACAAAATAACTTAGGGATATTGGTATATTTATGATTGATATTTTATCAGTGTGTCAATTAATAAATAGATCATTGTTCATAATTTCAAAATTTACATATATCCTAACTAGTTTTTGTCCAGTATATTTCCAATAAACTGTGAAATATGATATATCAATGTCCTGAATGGGAGATCTAAAGGCACTAGTTTCATTAGTAGGTTCTACTAAAGTTCAACGAAGTTTACTGATCAGCAAAATGTGGAATATAATCTCCTGATATATTAAAACGATAATACCCGCCTCTAATAAGAGCGCTTCTTCGCATCACTTCGGAATCTGATGAATGTGATTAGGCCCCAGTCTGGGACTCGGAACACCTTTCCCTTTCTCAAATTGAACACTATTCATAACTTCACTCGGTCGCCTCGAGGACCAAAACTTTCTACGCTACTCTGGAACTACCAATTCCTCTTCTGCCGTTTCGTGTGAGGTATTTGGAATTAGATGGATGGACAGATGCATGCACACACACACACACAAACATATATTGTGCTCAACTGCTGATCTGTTTAATGCAAATTCATTTCTTCTTCCATTACTGGGCGGTGCCTTAACTAACGTTATTATCGCATCCCATTTTACGTGTACCATGATGGAGGATGTGGCTTTCTAAACAAAATAACAAACAACTTTCAACCAGTAAACCGCCAATAACTATTACCAAACGCAAAAACTATAATCACCCTATCCAGGCAATGCCTCATTCGTGACATGCTTCTCACAACCGCTATCATATCGCTTCCCATTCAAAATACAAATATGTTCTTCGCGAACTTGGATAAGATCGACGCCTTTGGAATGCAGATCACAGAAACTGAACTACGACCTCAGGAACAACTATTACCAAATAGATAATATTCTACAAGATTCTGGGTTTTAACCAGTCCCCATTTTCTTATAATCGTCTGTATGTCGATTTAATTCGAAGGTCATCCGCCATTTTACTGAGTGCAAGTTCTGTAGCATGAATGTATCTGGGTCATAACTCCAAATCTCAGTCTGATATTTTCATGACCTGGATAAACACACAAATACCATCGTATATCTGATCCATTTCTATACAAATTTAAATTTATTTCGCCGTTTTATGCATTAATATGTTACCTTTATTTTTAACTCTAATGGGAGAAGGATTCATCACTGGTGAATATTCATTCGTTATTACTGTGAAAGGTATGTACTCCGATGTATTTTTCATTTATTATTGAGTCAAGGGTTCACCAGTAGGGCCTTGACATTCTCTCTCTTATAAAACACCGAATTATCCTCACTGATTGTTATCAGTCCGTTCATTAAGTTTCTCTGCTATTATTATTTTGTCTTGAGGATCAATGCCGAATCTATTCTTCATCAAATGGCCGTTTTTCAACAACTCTGCATGCTTGAAGTGTTTGGGTCATTTTAAATTGCCGATTCTCACCTGTATTACACTGTTGTTGATGTTGTTGTTGTTATTTGCCACGTTAAAACAATCATCTGCTTGATGAGGCATCAACTTGTGACACGATGATCGAAGGGAAAACAACTGCTAAACAGTTTAACTGGATATTGGCGCTATACTGAAATGTTGTATATTCTCATATATATATATTATATATATGCATATATATATTGATGATATGCATATGCATGCGCGTGCTTCGCGTGTGCGATGCGTGATATTGATGATGATGATATTGTGTAATGTATGTATGTATGTATATGGGTTCAACCACAAAACCCATTGACGAGGTATCATGTAACAAATATTTCACACCTTATCTTTGTTCAGAAACAAAATGTACCATCGTGGATGTTTTGACCTCTCCTCTTTAACAGGCTATAAGCTATACCGCACGCCATAAGAGAGGACTGCAGTGCTGTCATCTGTAAGTAAATCTTGATCATTCTGAGTACGCCATGAAACACAGACCTCTGATTGAGGGGAGAGTGTAACTTCTACCTGCTCAGCAGATATAATTTTATCTCTGATAATTTCATGAAATAGTGAGCGAGTTTTGTTTTCCGCCACTTCCTTACCAATATTCCAGCAATATCACGGCACGGGACAATTCAGGGAATGGACTTCACACATTGGACAGCCCATATGGGGAATCGAACCTGGCCCTGGCGTGACGCGATGGAACGCTTTTAACCACTATTAGTGGCTACTCCTTCACCGCCCCCTTTCATAAAATAGAGTAACTTCGTTCTCGGCAAAAACACATATCCGATATCACATTTTGTATCCCATAATAAATATCGCACTAAAATATTTTGGGGCGTCATTGGCTACACACTGAATAAAGGTCAATAACAGGTTGGCCCTCACACAATGCAAAGTAATAACAAAATCCGATGAAGTCAGGAGAAATGACTATCTTTTAATGACTTCCGTTGTAATTATAATCTGTAGAACAATGTTGACATCTCAGATACCGTTATTTGTGATAGGATTATAACCACGCTATTTCAGACATTTTGAAATAATAACTTTAGACTCTACGCCAGATAGATTTGTTGTGGATGTGCAGTTTTTCACTAATTATTGGATGGTAGCCTTTACGTCACTTCGACACTCCACGCGTTTTTGCATTGAAATATCAGCGAGCCATCCTACTATAGTTCTTGACGACCCGGATCAGAACTTCCGGGTTTCCAGCAACCATGGTTTAGAGGTCGTGCTAGAAGGATCAAGAGTTGTCCGGCCAACCTGTCTTGGTCGATTTCGTTGCATCCCAGTTTCGGAAATCGATTCTCATGATTGTTTGTTTCAGGTTCAATTATTTACAGACCTCTGCCATATGCCTGTATGTCATTGCTGGAGTGCAGCGATAAACAACAAACACTACTAAACAATCACAGGTCAATGGCAACGTGTTGAACGTAACTAGTAATGAAGTCATTGGATATTCCTTCTACACCAAACTATGAGATCCAAGTTAACTTACAAACTCATGAGCTTTGACAAATTACTATAAGTTAGTCAGCGAGTCAAAGCTGCTCCCCTTATGGGGAATCTATCCCAGAGTCTTCACACTGACGGGGACACGATTTACGCACTCACTAAAAGTACTGTCGGAAATAGAAAAAACTCCTTTTTCGCATTTATATCTACAATTTATGTAGTTATTATGTGAAAGTGTGAAATATATGTTAAACTAAGTTCGGCCTAACTACAGTCTCAGTGGTAGGGCGATATTAAACGTAGAAAAAAGGATTTTTACTGAGGAGAGTTTAGTGCAGAAATGAGCAAGGCGCATTGTTTCAAAGTCAAAAGCTATCTATTTGAAACAGACCATGACTTTATGCAAATTAGTGTGCGGTGATATTGTATTACAAAGGACACTTTTTAAATACACATTTTCAAATTAAACTTAGTTTCATTATAAACAATAGCTGGCGTAAACAATAATAACTTTAATGCTGAACTATTAAGGATGTAGCTGTCATGGAGTCCCACTATCACTAAAAAGAAACAGGTAGGAGGGGTCGACTCAAACGGTGTGTCAGGACGGTTGTCACAGACGGTGGTTGCTGTCGGGCTGGGGGATAGCGATATCAGCTGAAATAAGATAATCCTTTAGGGGAAATAAACTGGGAAGCAAACGGCATGTCATAACAATTTACAAATAATATTCAGTCCTGTCGATCACCGGGTGGTCATGCCACTTATACATTTCGAGACATTTAATACGATGGCTGATTTAAAGCTTTTCTATGGGTATCATACTCTTTTATGTATCTCAACATAAACTTTATGAAAGAAAGACACGTAAGATATTAATCAATAGATGAGACAGATTCAACATGAGAAAGCATAAAAAACATCTTTGAGATGTCCTTTGTGCCCGAAGGCAGCACATGCATTTCATTCAGGGTGAGTCGACGGTCCGTCGTCATACCTGGCTGAGCGACCCTATTGCCATCTATAGTCTGATCTGTTGTTTTCAGCAGCTATTGATAAGTTTTGCCCGATTTTTCGAGTAAACATGCTTTTCTGGATATCCTATTACGCATTCCACCGGAGGTCCAGTTTGGCCGATGTTGGTTATTTCGACATATGCTGTTTGCAATAGTGTAAATTTTAGGGATACTGAGTGACAGGCTAAAACAGTTTGTTTTTTTCTATTTCCGCCTGTACTTTAAATAGTCTACACCGCCTCCCACGCCTTAGAATGATCGATCTTCAGTAACCCATGCTAGGAAGCGACTATCGGGACGGATGACTTGGTTCACACATGTCGTCGTATCCCAATTGTGCAGATCGATGCTCTTGTTGTTGATCACTTGATTGTCTGGTCACGAATCCATTATTTACAGTCCGCCAATAGTTGGAATATTGATGAGTGCGGCGTATGTATGTGCATCACTTGTAAAACCTCTTTTTAATCACTGCGTTATTTTCAAAACAGTAGTTTCAGTGGTGTAAAGAAGGAGAGAATGTGACAAAACATATTTTATTATATTCCGTTTTAAGAGAACTGCAGAACCAGTAAATAAGTTGGAAATGCCTATATACTGACCTTGCCGAAATTGTTTCACTGCAGTTGTAACGTACAAACGCCCCCAAATAGCTCATTTTATATAGACAGTGGTCTTCAGTCAGCAGGGTTAAATAATATTTATATGTACGTTTCCGCGGCTTTATTATATATTGTATTGATTTATTATTATGCTGCAGTATTTCAGTGAGCGCATTAGAAACAGTGATTGTATTAGATCATTTATTTAATTAAATCGTTTGTAGTCCATGTCATTAACAAATACGTATCTCAATCAACACACACGACCGGACAATTACCTTCCCCACACAGCGAGTGACATGAAACTGTGTTCAGTGATTGAAGCGGACGTAGAAGTTACCGGTTCACGTTCTGTCTGTTGAACACTTAAATGTAAAGATATCGCCATACAGCAATACTATCTGTCTCACTCTCTACTATTTTGTGTGATATGAACTTAGAATACCTATAGTGATAGTTTTATAGTGAAATAATGTTAACATATTGACGTAATTAGGCAGAAGTAGTGTCTATTTCTGACCGCCGTCACAACAAACTAGGTCAAACTCAGCTGGGTGAAAAAAGTATTTAAACCAGTGTTTATTTTGTTTACCAATGCATGTAGAAATGTATGAGAGGCAAATTAAATACTCATCTAGAAAGTATCATGTCGTTATTATCACTATCTAGGGCACGAGTATCATTGTATTTACAAACGGACGAAAATGGCAGCCGAACATTTAGTGCGCTGTTTTGGAATCACTGACACGGGACAAACAATACAATGATATATTGTAGGAAATACAGTTGATAAACTCAATAAAATAACAATTGTATATTTCCAGGTCCTAAACTCCAACTGGACGCTGGTCGAGCCAGCACAGACTGCTGCCATGTTACTACAAACGGTGAGCTAGTCACCTCGCCGCCCGCCACAACACAGGGGCCGTGGCAGACTACAGGAATTGAGGGGCACGTGTAGCTCCACCCACCATCCCCTTCCTCCATCCCCCTCTAGTGTCACTCCTGTCCCCCACACAACACGATACTGGGAGACCAACACCAGGGTGGGTGTTAAGCGTGGAGTGTGGTGGGGTCCTGTCCTGGAGGTAGGTGTGGTGGAGAAGAGCCAGGTAGACAGTGAGGTGTGTGTTTCTTACCAGCTCTGGCTCCTGGTGTGTGTCAGTGTAGGGGCTGTGACACACACCGGCGGAGTCTCTGTACCAGGGTGTGTCTGGACTGGGAGGAGGAGAAGTGTTACAGAAACACAATGTCTGCCACACCCGGCACACAGGCCACCCTCCACTATGGCGTTGTGTTGGATGTCGGGAGGGGTAGAATAGGATTTATTGACGTGGACAGGTCGGTTGTTTTAGGGAAAGTTGATGTCGAGTTCAAGGAGAATCTTCTCCCTGTTTTGCTGTTTGTCCGGACAGTGACCATGTCACAGTAAACATGAAGGTGGTCAGTGGGGAGAGATCCTCATGTCTGACATCAAGAAATATCTCATTAATGAAGTCCTGGCCTAAGAAATAAACTAAACATGACCCAGTGTAAACTTGTAAAATATCACACATCTACTTTATCAGACAAATTCAATACAACAGAACTGAAAGAAGCGGACATAGAAGTTACCTGTTCATGTGTTGTATGTTGTGTACAACAATGTAACAAGGTTAGCTAAATATGTCGGTATTCGACTATGACAGTTTTCATTTTGTGTACTAGAAGCATTTTACATCCACACAGGAGTATTGTTATGATTATTATTATGTAATAACTGATCAGTTTATGAAACATTTCATACATTTCTGGGACATATCACAACTGACAACTGAAAACAAAACTGTTTCCAAATCATGAATATCTTGACATATTTCGTTTCCACTCTGTAAAATAAATATTTTAAATACTCATCCGTAGAGGGTAGAAATTAAAACATAATATCTGTAGCTGTAAAATAGACATGTTGATATCAGTTCGGTGAGACAATAAAAGTGATTAGGAAGCGGACATATAATGTCCCAGTTTAAATGTTGCATGGTACTTTTACAGAACGGAAATTTTGTTACTGAATAGGTGTTTTTCTTTAATCAGTCCTGTTGTGTGTAGAAAGGATTTTGGTTCCCCGCAAAGGGTTGGCTTTGTGGGGTTTCAGTCAATTTATTTGCACAAATAATACAGTATTTTGGGCGTTTGCGTATAAAAATTCAAATGTGCAACATTATAGCCCGTTACGGAGCTGAATACAATGGCTTCCCATGGAGATTTAAATGAGTTATTGATAGTTGAGTGTGAGTTACTGTCGTGAAGCACTGGGTCTGTCTCTTACGGTGGGGTGGGCAGAGATGGGTCAGGGGCTGATGTGTACAGCTTTTGAGAAAGGGGGTGCACGCTGGTGAGAGAAATGGAAGTGGGTGGGGGTGCCACGAGCTTTTAAGCCAATTCTAATGCCAGACTTTATGATTACACAATACCAATCTATATTTTTGGCCAGTTTCTGTATCCAAATTCTGCCTTTATCACCATGGCATAACTTGATACTCAATAACTACAGCCAACCCCCGCTATGTTGTACTCAGATCTGTCTTAGTAATTTACAAGGCATACCCAGTGGGGTAAATCATCACCAAACTTCCGCTGTTTGAGAACTACTTGTATTTAAATGGTATGTCAAGTCGACAGGTCAACTGTAATTACATGTTATTAAATGTATGTAATACTACATATATCAGTGTCAATACTTTATATTCTTCTCTATATTTTCTATGAATTATCAATTTTGTTTTATGCAATGTGGCCCCAAACTACGTTGCTTTTATATAAATCTGTCGAGAGGTTGAATGACTAATCTTTCAAGGACTAGTGTGCATCTTTAGTTTCTGAATAGCTGTCATTTATACATCTCAAAAATATTTGTTGACCTGTGAAATATATCAGCCATTTAACATAGGTTTTAATTATAAACGGTTAACAATGGTTAGGGGTGTCAGTAATAATCTAGATTATTTTTACAGAAAAATCATTACAATCTTGCCTCTTAATTGATGCAGTTGTTTTTATGTAAACACCACGAAGCTGCCCATGTTGTGTATCGTGTAACCAGAATTAGTTAAAGAAACTGTAAACATTGGCAGATTTATTCTCTTAATCGGTCGCAATATATCTCCAGATAATTGCACCTTGTGTAATATCCCTCAAGATTGTTGCATTGATATAACTGTCACTTCTCTGCTCTGCACTGTGACACTGCTCCAGCCCTATCTGAAGGTCCTCCTCACTCCCTATCTCCCTGCCCTTAGACTCCGTTCATCTGATCAACTCCAGCTCTGTGTACCCTTCACGGGGACAAAGTTAGCTAGCCAGGCTTTTCTGTTGTTGCTCAAACTCTGTGGAACAGCCTCTCTCAAATCCGCTGACTCTGGTCAGTCATTCCGCCGCGACTTGAAAATCTATCTCTTCAACCAGTAACTCTGTTTATTTTATTTCAATTTTGTGAAGCACCACTGAGCAGCCAACCGATGGACATTAGGCGCTCTACAAGTGCGTTGTTATTATTATTATTACTTCTATTCCCTATGCAGTTGGAAACACACGGCTTTAGTACCATGGTTCATGAGTCTCGATACAAAATATAACACCGTGTGTCTGACTGACTGTTATGCACTAACTCCTTACATCCTAATGAATAAAATACAGATGGATATATCAACTTGTGTTAATATTTTATTATGTATACTCTTGAAAACGAGTGGAAGTAAAGATGTTAAGGCTCCTTTACACTTACTTCGAATTGACAGGAATCTAGGAGAATAAAAAATATTTATAAAATCGGTCCGCATTCGGCAGAGAATGTCAGTATAAACATTTTTTTCAAGCTTTGTAAGGATGCCATGTTACTGGCGACTCTGACGCTTGAACAGTGACAGGTGGTCACGTGTTTATGCGATTCGGTGCAAGAAATGGGCTTCAGACAATGTAGCCAAGTTGGCAACTGAGCCCGGGTCTTCGGGGTGACGAGCGAACGCTTTAACCACGCGGCTACCCCTTAATGCTTGGAGTAAGTGAGTGAGTGAGTTTAGTTTTACGCCGCACACAGCATAAGAATCGTACTGCGCAATTGGGATGACATGTGTCAACCAAATCAGCGAGCCTGACCACCCGATGTCGTTAGTCGCCTCTTACGACAGGCATAGTCGCCTTTGTGGCAAGCATGGGTTGCTGAATATCCTCAATGTTTGGAAAGGAATGGAGACTGAATGTCACGAGTTAGCCATATGGTTCGCGTGGTGAGGTGAGGTGAGGTGAAATTGGGTTAAACGTCGTGCTTGAGAATATTTCGCTCATATGACGACGTGCATGCATGTGTATGTGTATGTTCGGCTGCTTGTACTAGACCAGATTTAAGCTGGTTTTATAGTGCTAGCCCACTCAGATACCATGCCTCAGTAAAGCATGAATATCCCACTCCAGACACATTATACTGACTCCGAGCCGACCAGTCCTTGATGTACCCATTAATGCCGAGCGCCAGGCTGAGACCAGCAAAGTATTTTAACGTCTTTTGGTATGATGCGGTTGGGAATCGAAGACCCGCCACATTGCGCTCTCTGGGCGGAAGCTCTCTCGCGTGGTAAGGGCAGGACACATTCGTCATGAGATACAGAACAGATTAAATCAGCGATTGAAACAATTAAGAACAGTTTTAAAGGGATGAATCACCGAAAAGTGATGTCCGATCACCACACAAGCGAGGGCAAGGCTAGATTATGTTAAAGAATCAAAACGACCTATGGAAACATGTGATTAAGAAAAGATACCTTTAAGTAGGATTGACTAAAAGATCTATAACCGGTAATATCGTCGATAGGACCCACAGACTGACTGACTGACTGACTGTCTATGATTTTACGTCGTTTTAGCAATATTCCAGCAATATCACGGCGGGGACACAAGAATGGGCTTCACAAATTGTTCCCAAGTGGGGAATACGCAATACACAAAGTTTTTATTCATTGGCTGTTTCTAAATTATGTTCAGGACGCTATTTTGTTAGTAATCCATGCAGAAGCATCGTCTCCACTCACCAGTGATGTGAGGGGTAGTTCCGCAAGTTCGACCTTGTTGTCGAGATAAAAAAATCATTTGATATCTGATGTTGTGACAAAGGTTTAGTTTCAGGAATTAAGACACTGGTTTTCACAAAATGTAAACTGTGTTCACTCAGGTAACGAAATATGAATATGTTTTCAACGGGTTGACATGTGTACCAGCGGTTTTAGTGAGTGCGTTTAGTAACTCAATTCATTAGAAGTGAGTTATTAAATCTCTCACATAAACTTGCATGCTGTAAAAATGGTGGAACTGGCAGGTTTCATCGTCATTTCCACAACTTCAGTTATGGTGAATGCACAATAAGTTTCTTCCTACTTCTCGTGATGTAAGATACCTATGTGTAAATGGTTATGTTCGCTGTGAACAAGAGGAAAGGGGAGAATGGACATACGTGGAGCTGAATTCAGAAAGACTGCAGATCATCAGTCTGAACAGTGAACGACATAATTTCCCAAAATACCTGAAGACCACAACCACTGACTGACTCTGTACACAACGAAGCACAGACTACAACCTCGAGGGTTGGCATGGCCGTCTCAAGAAGGGTGTTTGAAAACTCTCCAACCTCTACGAGATGGCCAAGTTCTTGGCACATGAACAAGGACTGAACGAGGCAAAGATGTTCTAGTACAATGTCGGCCAAAGAAAAAGTACAGAGATTTGGAGAGACGACTAGCGACGCTTTGAAGTTCAGGCTTGCAAATACGACCTGACATTGATGGAGTACCTGGACAATGTCGCCTATCCTGTGAAGTTGTTGAGCTCCTGGTTCTTAGTTCTCGGTACATCTGTGTTGCCTGTATATTGTGCTTTCACCATATATAAATTCTGTATTCATTTAATTTAATTCCAAAGAAAATGGTCATTTGTAGTCCTACAAACTTTTTATAGATAATGTTAGATTATGTACTCTATGTTATGTTATTTACAGTTGCTTATTTTAGCGCTATGAACTTTTATGTTGTTTTATGATCTCGACCTTTGGAAACAAGCAAAAATGCCAAAAGTGCGAGAATGCGAGATCGCGAGAACGCGAGCTTTTGGCCAAATCTCGCGTTCTCGCATTCTCGGCGCTCTTTTGGCATATTTAGCTTCTTGATTCCAAAGGACGAGATCGCGAGATCGCGAGATCGTGAGAATGTCCCCTACAGTATTCCATACTATAGAATACGTTCTCGCATTCTCGTGTTTTGGTACATAGCACTTTTGTCAAAGTCGAGATCGCGAGAATGCGACATTTGTACATGCTGTCAAATCTTGCATTCTCGCAATCTCGACTTGTCAAATATGGCAATAAAAACACGAAATCGCGAGAATGCGAGAATGCGACATTTCATTTTTCTCGCGATCTCGCGTTTTAGACGCTGTCGTTGCGCATGCGTAATATCATAAGGTCAAGGCGCATGCGTATCTTAGTAGTGCTGTGGTCATTAGCTTCTTTCAAACTTTTACTTCCCAAGTAGCATTTAGCAAAATTATGACATAGCTTGAAAATGCTATATAATTTACATACACGATGTGTAGGGTAGGGTATATAAGTCCGTTCCGTTGTTACAATTCCTATGTGCTTAAAATCCTCAACGTGTAAAATTTTATTTAACAAACGAAATTGCGAATATGAATGTCCAATAAAAGTGAAAACATGAAAGTGTCCGGAAGCTGGAAAAATATTAACCTCAGTGAGTGATAAAATAGTGCTTAAAAGCCGCATCATTTCGCAGCTACATACCGACAGTTATACAAATAATCACCGAGCAGTGGGTTTCTCCATGATGCGATATCATATACGGCTAGCATATTCATTCAAACAAAATTTAACAGACCAATTTGTAGCAGTCGGCTAAAATGAACATGTCTGATGATTTTTCGTTCGTTAGTTATAATAGAAATAGACAATAGATACTGCTCAAAGAAACCTATCCTGTGGGTTACACGAGAGTGTGTCTGCACATCCAGCAGCCGGACAGTCAACGCATGCAATAATCCCATATAGGTACCACACATTGATCACATGTGATCTTTGTCAAGTACATACAATATATACATGATAGGTGAGATATATCAATCTTACATGGTACAGAAAAATAGTTACCAAACAACAACTACTAGCCAGCACTAGATATTCACTATACATATTGAAAACAAAACCATAAGCACATTTATACAAGTTAGTAAGAATACTGTGTATTCACTTTTATTTTGTTTATCATGGGCATATTTATACCTATTTTGTTTAATGATTAATGTTAGGGTTTAATTTACTATGTATGTAACAATTAAAATGTATAATAACTAACCTTTAATTCTGACCAAACTGTGACACAGAACTATACATGAAACACAATCACGTGAAGGTCCGGGTCCGACTGTATCTTCAGTAACCCGTGTTTGTCGTAAGAAGCGACTAACGGGATCGGAGGTCAGAATCGCTGACGTGGTTGAAACATGTCATCGGTTCCCAATTGCGCAGATCGATGCTCATGCTGTTGACCACTAGATTGTCTGGTCCAGACTCTATTATTAACAGACCACTGGAATATTGCTGAATGCGGCGTAAAACTAAACTCACTCACTCGATCACTCAGTGAAACACAAGGAGCTGATTAAAGCGCCGGCTATATAGTGATCCAGCGATGTTGAGGTGTCGGGATCGAGCACATCTGTGACCGGGTGTAAAACCTTGGAGTCAACTTTGTGTGCAGACTCTTACAGTGTTGTCACAACCCCTAGTGTACAGTACAACCCTGTGCACTTAAAAGAACCACAAATCCATTGGTATATGACCATATGGTGGCCCACATGAATACGTGCAAGCACTTTACATCAACGTGCTGTTAACTATGTGTCCCAGTCCACCCAGCTGGAAATGGGTACCTCGTTAAGGTGAGAAAGTCACAATAAACTCTGGTGCGCCTAGAGTCAGCAAGAGTTGTGTAATTCCCCAGGGAGTTGATATGGATATTGTGTGGATAGGTGCGCTATATAAATATATTTATCCTATGATATTAATAATATAATAATTCATCCCTGTTACATTCATACTTTCTCTACTTGATGAAATACTCCACAAACGTAGCCCTACTGAACATGCATGATGCATGTGAATCGAATCCTTCGACAGTAGTTGTACACAGGTGCCTTTAAAAGTAAAATAAAATGTAAATTAATATTCTTCCCGTCTCCCATGTTTTTATGTTATGTATGTTGTTTATGTCGTGTAAAAAATAATATTATTGTTATTACAGGGTGTCTTCTTCCATCACGATATGGAAATAAACAGATATCTCACTCATAACCCGTAGTCTGTGGTTAATAACACATTGGAGCTCCACTTTATCATGGCTGCCATAGGAACACAACTATTAGCGATACAAATGTATTTCTATTTCTTGGAACTTGAAGACAAAAGAATAGTATAAAGCAGGATGTGTTGTAGTCAGGCGGGAGCGGAAGAAAATGTGAAAGTAGCGAATATGGTCTCGAGTAAAACATCAGACATGCTCATTTTAGCCGACTGCTACAAATTGGCCTGTTAGAATTTTGATTGAATGAATATGCTAGACGTATAAGATATGGCATCATGGAGAAACTCACTGGTCTGTGATTATTTGTATAACTGTCGGTGTAGCTGCGAAATGATGCGGCTTTAAGCACTATTTTATCACTCACTGAGGTTAATATTTTTTTCCAGCTTCCGGACACTTTCATGTTTTAACTTTTATTGGACATTCATATTCACAATTTCGTTTGTTAAATTATATTTAACACGTTGAGGATTTTAAGCACACAGGAAATTGTAACAACGGGAACGGACTTATATACACTACCCTACACATCGTGTATGTAAATTATATAGCATTTTCAAGCTATGTCATAAATTTGCTAAATGCTACTTGGGAAATGAAAAGCATAAAGAAGCATGACCACAGCACTACTAAGATGCGCATGCGCCTTGACCTTATGATATTACGCATGCGCAACGACAGCGTCAAAAAACGCGAGATCGCGAGAACGCGAGAAAATGAAATGTCGCATTCTCACGATCTCGCGATTTCCCGTCGTTTTTGTGGCCATATTTGACTAGTCGAGATTGCGAGAATGCGAGATTTGACAGCATGTACAAATGTCGCATTCTCGCGATCTCGACTTTTTGACTAAAAGTGCTATGTACCAAACACGAGAATGCGAGATCGCGAGAACGCGAGCTTTTGGCCAAATCTCGCGTTCTCGCATTCTCACTCTTTGGCATATTTGGCTTGATTCAAAAGGACGAGATCGCGGATCGCGAGGATCCCCACCAGTATTCCATACTCCTGGTTGA
Organism: Haliotis rubra; assembly: GCF_003918875.1. Lineage (NCBI taxonomy): Eukaryota > Metazoa > Mollusca > Gastropoda > Lepetellida > Haliotidae > Haliotis > Haliotis rubra. Next base: position 55,961 of record NW_025765594.1, on the reverse strand, counting down.
TTCAAAATGCGGTACATTGAACGAGAAGTTGCTGGTAACTGTTTCAGGGGACCACATTCCACACACGTACATCTAAGGATACCGCTTTTAGGTGGAGTCAAACCACAAGGTTTTGGAAAATGTCCAACTGGCAAATGTACCCCTGAGGCTCTAGCGTATGGTTCTGTGGCTAATCTAATCTCTCTCAACCAGTAAAGAAATGTTATTGGCGCATGGTCTTTCACGAGTCAAAGCCGCGACCTCATATTGACGTGGACACAATGATTCTTACATTAGAGTTCCCCTAACATGCACGCTGCAACAAAACAGGCTGAGAGTTCAATAATCGCAAAGAGATCACCATGAAATGAATCCAAAACAAATGCCAAAATCTGTCGTTGGCACGAACTGTCAGCTGATAATGGCAAAATCGTGAAGGCGACAAGACAAACTGAAGAAAACACAACAGAAAATACACGAGTAGCCAAGTACCAGCTGCATGGTAATGCCTGTTTCTACTAGACCGGAACTATCAAAGGTATTGTGAGAGACTGGTAGACCAATGAATGGTATGTCACCACCAGACGGCCCAGGCACATGACATACTGTTCCACAAGACATACCACAAGGGCAGTGGCAGGACTGATTATGTCAGACTGCTATACTCTGTGCGACGAATCAGCCAGAGCCACGTTCCAGCGGTGGAGTGACTGCATTGACAAGACAGATATGTGGAGAACTGAAGGTTCCCCAACTAAGGTCATCGAAGGCGACAATGGACCACATTTTGCATGTATGGCATCTGGTCACAGGTATCCTCAGTGTACCGGTCTAATTGAATGTACTAGTTAGGAGAATTAATTTTTCCTTTAAAAACACGAAATCAGGAATGTATTCCGATCTGGCTTTATTGTGTCTGCGCAGGACTCCTATCGACAGTTTGATTCCATCTCCATGGAATTATTAAAATTGTCTTAAGCTTTAGTCAAACCTACCATTTGAGGGTTGGTAATAATGGAGATCCAACAAAGAACTGTCATACAGGATATGCTATCGCAACGTCAGACTCGCCAGTAAAAACAACCACGATAGGTTGCGTGGTATCTGGATTACAAGCCCGTGAAGATGAAGGCGTACCAGAATTCATATATAGCAAGCCCATTCTTGTCGTAAAGGCAACTAACGGGATCGCGTGTGGTCAGGTTTTGCTGACTTGGTTGACACATGTCATCGTGACGTGATTGCGTTGATCGATGCTCCTGCTGTTCATCACTGGATTTTTCTAGCCAAGATGCGATTACAGACTCCACCTCATAATATCGCAGAGTGTTGCCAAACAAACAAAACATCGTTCGCTTTGAAAACATGAGACATTTCTAAATAAGGCAACCTCAAAATGTACGTTTCTTTATGCCGCAGACAATACTTACGTATTCTATTGCCCTCATTATCACTCTATTAAATGTATTAGTTTGTTTCCCTAAAACGAATGGACCGCCTCCGATGGTGTAGTGGTTAGAGCGCCCGCCCGAGAGCAGAAGGTCGCGGGTTCGATCCCCGAACCGCATCATACCAAAAGACGTTAAAATATGGCAACTTGTTGGTCCCTGCCTGGCGCTCAGCATTAATGGGTACAACAAGGACTGAGTCGGCTCGAGTCAGTATAATGTCTGAGTGGGGTATTCATGCTTCACTGCGGCATGGTATCTCAGTGGGCTAGCACTATAAAACCAGCTTAAATAAGTCTGGGCTAGTACAATCAGCCGCACACACATTCACACGCATTCACGTCGTCAAAAGTGCGAAATATTCTCCAAGCACGACGTTAAACCCATTTTCCCCTCACGCCACCTCACCTAAAAAGAATGACTAGAGATATTGAGACACATGTTGCCATTCATTGAAGGCTTTGTTAATCTGTTCGCAGACGTCTCCTCCCTTGCACAAGCAATCAATACTCAACACATAGACGGATGAATTATGCCATTCAGGTAACTGTTAGACAGGGTGACATTACAATGTGTCCTCAGCTTATCTGTTTACTCATCGCCTAGCTACGACCCACTTGGACTCCATTTTCAAATTGTACACCTTAGACTGCTCCATGCACTAATGTATGTGAAGATAAGTATTATGTTCTATGAATGCGGGGACCGACCGTCAGCACTTATAAAGGCGGTACAATAGCACTCAAACACCGATGTGTCGAAGTACAGGCTGGGTCATGAAGTATCCCTTATGTCATCACGCACTTGTGTCGAGGTTGAAGTGAGCCCACGTGATTGCTTCGAGGAGTTATCTCAGGAGTTCGGCATAAACGCCAAAGAACCTAGGAAGGAATAAGCAGGGACCAAACGCTTACTTCGAGAAAAGGAAGTTCGACACATCCGTAAATTCGGCATATATGAAAGTTCGACTCAACTGTGTTTAATTGTATAATTTGCCGAGATTAATCCACACTACCGCGTTGACCTGCCGAAAGAATGTAAACAACTAAAAGCGAAATGACCTCCTACTTCGATAAAACTGGACTTTCGACACCAAAAGCCGACTCGATAATCTAAATCTGCACTCGCATTGACCTTAAAACATAATTAATCACGTATATCATAGTTCAGCTTTACTGCAGTATTGAACTGACCTACTTTTCACGGCGACAGCCGTATGCAATAACTCACTGATGTTGGACCCTGGTGGTGGTGTATCATTCACGTCCTTGTTGAATAAAATGTCGGGGGTAGCGTAGCGTGCATAAATTGTTTAGAAAATTGTATGAATCCAACGGTAGTGGGTGTCCTGTGAGAGACTAAGCTTCACCACCTCTCATTCAGTCCTGTCATTAACAGCAAGGTTAGTTAGTGGGGGTATCACAAAGGATTCATCTCTTGAGACAAAGGAAATTGAGAAGAGGAGTATACGTTCAGTTAAATGTTTGAATGTTTAAAGAGACCACCATCTTTTAGTATTATATATACCTTAGTACAGTTATATCTACAGTGAAAGAAAACCTCGGTAATAGGGAATTGAATGTGAATTGATATTTGAAGTTTGAGTACTTTTTATAAAATGTCTCATCTGTTTGTATCGAGCTCAGCATCGCTCAAATTAACAGATGTACTTGTGACCGGTTTTGTAGTTCAAAAGGACCCAGCACTTAACTAGGTAAAGTCGTTCCATGTCGGTAATGTGGAATCTGAATCTGAGATGACCTCAATACCCCAGAAGCAAATGTTAGAGGGACTAGAGCTTCTAATCACCGTCATATACATTCATACCTACCTGTCGATCAAAGGCAGACAACAATTAACAAACACAATCTTTGTTACTGACATAACCTTTAATAAACCTTTCAATTTTTTTCAATTGTTACAACCTCTTTAATAAGATTTTCTAGTTGTATCTAGCTGAATTCATTAAGCACAAGGTTACATTGAAATTTAAATTTGTAAATGTCATGCCATTATGCTCTGAATGTAAAATATATTTTGTACCGTTGACGAGGGGCTCATGTCTTTATAGATAAACTTGTTCTGTTTTGTCCTGTTCAGTGCCAAACATCAATCTATCACAGAAAGCACAACAGTGGTTTTGACAGATGATTTTGCGGATTGGAAGCATCATTCTCCGATTTCGCTATGTCCTCACTCTAGCCTTATATTTTCAATACGCTTCTTTGTTCTGCTTGAAAATGCGTTACATCTGCACATAAAAAATCATCAAGACGGGGCATTTTCTGTGATTATTATAAAAGTTCTTGGAAGTCATTTTGACTTTGGACAAGAGTTGCCCTCAGCTCGAGGAAAAAATGGACATTTGATTACATTTTATTTTTTAACTATCTTAGAAACACTACATGGGTCTCATTTGGCTTATCCCATCTAACACTAAGTTTGATTCCTGCAACAACAGCAGTATTAATTTACTACATGATTCAAAGACATTAGCCTTGATCGCAGATGAAACACAATGTTCCTTAATGTCTTAAGTCCTCATTCTGCACAATATCATTCTCAAAAAATTCAAACATAACGTTGAATTTAACTGATAGCGCAGAAAAGGTTTCACTCCTGCGACGACGACAATCTAAGTCTTCCATTTAATGCTGTTGTGGAAAGTATCTGCGTAAGTCGAACAACGAGTCTTTCTCTATCCTCACCTCGTAGAAGTCTTTGGTGAGACTCTGCAAGCAAATAAAAAATCATTGCAAAATAATCTATTATTCTAATAATAATTCACAGTAGGCAAATAACCATGCTATAAGGCATTAGTGTCATATCAAGAATGGTAGAATGAAATACTGCTACTTATTATGAGTGAGTACATTTGTTTCAATATGCAAAACGTATTACAGACGCGTTGACAATACGAACCTTTTGTTCTTTCCATCTTTTGCCGATAGCACAGGGAAAGGGCTGTGACCTGTAACAATAGGTCTTCCCATGGCCGGTGGCTTTGAATTCGATCATGTCCCTCACTAGGTAGAAAAGGAATACTAATTGTATATTGATTGCAATATATGTTCTTGTGAACAACAAAAAGGCAATAAATGTGTTTTCTTCAGTGCACATGTTGTTACTATAGCAGTGAATTTAAGACAGTAATTTGTCGTGGTTACATGCTCATTGTTTTGATATTTGTTAGTTGTTCTGAGCTATATTCCAGCTACATGGCTTTCGGTCTGTAAATAATCGAATCTGACCAGACAATCCTATGATCAGCTTCATCATCGATCTTCGCAGCTCGTATCTTCAGTCATCAAGCCTTACTACCTGATCCCATTAGTCGCCTCTTACAAAGCAGGGATTCTGAAGACTATTTCTTGCCCGGACATTCACGAGTCCATATACCACTGATTGTAGGTGAAAAGGCAGAAACAGTAATGCAAATGATATGAATGGATCAACGATTATCAGTTAGGGGAAAATAGGTGTTCGTGAAACACCTCCACTAACACCTAACGACCCCTTAAAGCCACCTTCAGCAAGCTTGTGGCTATATCATATAAGCATGTTTGCAATCACACTTCAGAAGGCAAATGATATTTCTCATTTAAAAACAATTTTACAAAACATCCGATGTCGAGCTATACATAAAATGGTATAAGACATACCTGTTAAATGGAACTATGTTCCATGATGGATTATCCTTTGCCATTCATGGGGTACCGTAAAACATAGTACTTGGTGCTGGAGCAGCATCCCGCGGAGTCATCATCAATTTGAACTGAAACAATTTCAGAAAAGTTGCTGATTCTAGGTACAATTAGAAACGCTCAAACCGAACGATATAAACCTCGAAAGTACATAACTGTACCATTACATCCGTAATATTACCACTGGTAGAGGGGATAACAGTAACATCACCACTCGTGTTGTAAATAACAATAATATTACTATAAGTGAAGGGTATACCAATACTATTAGTGCAGGACTTAACAATAGTGTTGCATGGTTCAGGATATACCAATATACCAATTCGTTAAGGATATGACAGCAATATTACCATTAGTGTAGGATATGACACCAATATTATCATTAACGTAGGATATGACAAGAATGCTACCATTAGCGTAGGATATGACACCAATATTACCATTAGCGTAGGATGTGACACCAATATTACCATTAGCGTAGGATGTGATAAAAATATTACCATTAGCGCAGGATATGACACCAATTTTTACCATTAGCGTAGGTTATGACAAAATATTACCATTAGCGTAAGATATGACATAAAATGTTACAGACATTAACATAGGATATCACATGAATAGTACTGTTATTGATGGATGTTAAAATAATATTATCATAAGCGTAGGATAAAATATTAATAGTACCGTTAGTGTCAGATATGACAACGATAGTGAATGAGTGGTTCACGATATAAAGTACATTTTATACAATCATTAGTGTAGAATCTAGAAATAGTTTACCATTTAGCCTTTCATACGGTTCAGTGGCCATTTCTGTGAAAATACTGGTTTAGACCTGGAAATGAAACCAATAATACATAATATTATCTTAAATTCTACCTCTGTGTAATGCGAACAGTTTAATAAGCAAAAGTAACTTTACGGGTATTTGTGCAGACATATTAATGGATTTAAATGATACTATATAAAACTTTGCCATAATCAGAAATTATTTCCCAGTAAAACAACGATTAAATTTCTCTTTTTAGCCTCAGCATATCCTTTGAATTTATTATCCTGGCAATCATTTCCCATTTACAGCCAATTTTTGTTAGGTTACTTTTCATTTTATATCAGATTTTATTGCTAAAACGTATTTCTACGAGCTGCAACTCTACAACAGAGAAATTAACAGCTGAATTAAGTTCGATTCATTTCTATCTCTTTACTGTCGATCATGTCTTAACAATTAGCACCCGTCACTTATGCAGTATAAATATAATGACGTGGTTCTTTTTATTAGACTGCTTACATCACTAAGGCTCTAATAACAGTAACAGGGATTTACGCAGTCACGCATTACAGTGACTATCCCGCTATCTTAAATCATTAATACGTATGCTCGGCAAAACTCTACCCTGAAGTTCTTTCTAACAAAAATGTTAAATAAATAGACCATTAAATATTTCATTCTAGATCAGATGTTGTCATTTCTTTTAGAAGGTCAAATCGAAATGCAAATGAGGTCTAAGGATAAATACGTCGCAGTAACCATTTGATAGGTGTTAATTGATCATATTGTGGTTCATAGCTTCATAATCCATTCAGCAAAAAATGATTAACATTTATCTCGGCTCGTGGTTTTCATCGAGAAACTTTTTTAAATTAAAAATTCACGTCAACAGTGTTCATGCAAGGCGCTCAGTTTGATTTCTTCATTACCGTTTATAAAACATATCTTGTAGTATTTTGAAGGATATGTATTCGAAACTACAAAATGTGACAAAGATTATTAAAATATCACTTTGGAAAATAGTGTATACATATATACACTGATAACCATTTCACTGTTTATGTAGTTCACTGTTCTGCTTAAAATATACCAAATCGAACTGTAAAACTCAAGTGTCCTACCTGTCGACTCCTGTACCGCAGTGTGATAAACTATATCCCAAATGTTCAAATATGTAAGTGCAATCTCTCTTCAAATTCCTGGAACTGGAGTGGGTTTTTTCAATTGAAATGCAAATGATTCCTAGAATATCATTGAATTTAGGTCTTAACTTGGTGCCAACTCAGCCCCGTCAACATGACGTCACTGTCACGTGAGAATGAGCTGGAAACGTGTGATAGATATTTTAGTTCTATTTTTGTGGTGCTGACCAATATGGGCGTTCTTTGTTTTGCGGTGTCTTCAAACGTCACAGTTTTCTTTTCATTTTACTTCATATATATAAATACGAACACTTGTTACTATTTTTATAGTGATATATAAACACATGGTGCGAATTGCACGAGATGTAGTTTCCTCTGCATGTGAAAAGGGATTTTATTATCATGTATATTTTTTCACCAAAAGACCTTGATTATATTTATGTTTTTACAATTAACTAAAACACCCTTTTTATTGATGATGTAGCATCATATATATATATATTTGTTGGCCGTAGAAATGCTTTTAGTGGAGTCCTTATTATTCACTTACATCCACAATGACATAGCACTCGATCAGTTCATTCAAGACAGTCTTATTTATAAACCCACAGATTCTCCATGACATCAGCTGCGACTTAATAAGCAAGGGCACAACGCAAATGTTGGCTTTGGGGCCAGCAGCCTTTGAATGAACCCGAAGCATGAAATGTCCACCGTAGAACGTTATGATCAGTAGAGTAAACATGTAAAATGTATACCTCAAATCATTTCACAAACAGTATGATAAACTTATTCTCTTCCCCAGTCTTAATTGTGCAGACATACTACATCGTATATATTCCTAAAGCAATCTTTACAGGTGCATAATTTCAAAACGCATGGCTTGATATTTGTGTGGGCTGTCTGTGAGTTACCGATACACACAGGCACGAACACGCACGCACGCAAACACACGCGCACGCACACACGCACGCGCGCGCACACACACATGCTCACACACACATACATACATACATACATACATACATACATACATACATACATACATACATACATACATACATACATACATACATACATACATACATACATACATACATACATACATACATACATACGCCAATATCTTGCTTCAGAAGCTTTGAAATTAAAATATTCTAAACGCTTTGCTCAAACGTATTCCAGCTATATGACAGCAGTTTGTACATAATCGAGTTCACATTCCAATGGTTGACACCAAGAACATCAATCTACCCAACTGGGAAACAAGTGGTCAACGTCTGGTAGAACAGCATCATTTTCTTTGCTCCCAAATCAAGCTGACAGGGTTTGATATCGCTGGAACACTGTTCAAGGTGACGTTGAACCCAACACACACCTCAAACACAGTAGGCAAGAGATCAAACTATCAAGTCCCATTTCGTCGAATAGTAACTATGGGCGTCTTGTATAAGTACCAGATTGCGTTCTGGATTTGTATGGTCCAAAAGACCCATTAACCTATAAGAAAGGTAATACCCGTTCTTGATTTTGATAAAGAAACGTTAACTGAAAATGATAAAGGTGACCACGTTGACGAAATTTACTGAGCGGAGTTGCATCCACATATACCTTCATGTGGGTTGCAGTTCAATACATGTTTACCCGTGAACGTCTGTAGTAACGTCGTATCTGTCAGCATCTACATTTACCAGTACAGACTAGCTATTCTCGAAACGTTCGTAGCCATACGAACTTCTTAAGCCCATTCTTAACACATTGGCTACGACCAAAGTTAAGAATGCTTAGGGCTACGAAAGCTTCCAGAATAAGAGACCAGGAATTAAGCTAACCACACCAACCCCAGTTCTGCGACAAATGTTACCTGCTTAAACGTACGATCCATGGACACAGTCAGCATACGTAGTGTTGTCAAAAAGAACAGTACTAAACATTTAAAATCATGATCAGTGGGGAGGGAAGGGTACGTCTCATAACTTATGGAATTATTTGTTTATCCTGCTTTGAACTTTGAACTTTGAACTCAGACCTGGTCCCTTTGTCTGAGTTTGAACATTTGAGCATAGTAGTGATGTCAGAAACAACAGGACATTATGATCAGTTTTAATTACTTATGGTTTATTTAAGGTGGTCGCGTTCTCATTGCACACTCAACCGATTCCGAATTTGGTATATTATTCAGGACTGAAATCGATGTAGAATTTACCTATTGTTTTGTGGTTTCGACAAGACAGAGAGGGGAGATAGGTAAGTAAACAATAAATGTGCTAGCGCTATCAGAATACAGGTCGTGGAATGAGAGCACAGTTTTATTACAAGACAATGGTTTTAAATAGCAGTACAAGACACAGTTCTAATGATTAAATTACATTCTATTACAAAATCGAACTGATTGGGGAACTCTTCTCATTTTCCCATGCTTTAGCAATACTTTGAGTTTGTTGTTTTGGTAATCTAACAACGAAAATAATCTCTGATCTCGTGGTTGTTCGATTTCACCGTTACTTGGAAATCGTTCCTGGTAGTTTTCTGAAAATAAACCATTCAGGTACAAATTTGAATTGACCTTTCAGCCACAGGGATCAGCATAATATGCTGACTTATTATGTATAATCAGTTGGAAAATGTAAGTCGACAACAAAAATGTTGCAAGTGATCCCATGGCATTCGGCTGGATGGCCCCAGAGAAATTATTACTTTGGTACGATGTGAAGTACATTTTGTCGACTTCACTTTAATCTGTTCTGAATTTATGAATATAAACGTTAAAGCCAGAGTGAATAATTTGCAAAAACTTGCGTTATGATAATTATAGAAAGTTAAACAATGACTGACAAAACTGACAACAATTAGAGTATGCAAGGGAATCATTATTGTTAAAAATAATAGTATCGCCAGTCAATGTGGACAACGTACATCGTATGCCTATATACCAACCTGGCTGGCGTTGACCAGTTGGACTCTGATGTTGTCCGGAAAAGGGTTAGTTGTGTGACCATACTTGCTACCACCAGCAGTCGCTCGAAATTTGGCAACGTGTTCCCTAAAATTACAAAAGTAAGACATTATGTTCCTCTCATGTTGCTGCTCGCGGCCCTTTCTTGCTGTTTTTTTTCTTTTAACAGAAACCTACATCGAATGTTTTGCTTCACGTTTCCGGATAAATACGAAATGTGGTGAATATTAGTAACTTATAATTACTCGACAAGATTAAAACGATCTTGGATATATAAGACGCGTTGCCTAAAAATACAAAACGTAAGAAATCGTGTATTTCTTTCATCGTTTTCAATTCTTCATCTTTCCTGTTGCTGTTGGTAACAATTATTTGCGACTCTGATGACATGACGTAAGATAATATATACTCCGTAACATTTTAAAGGTCACACACAAAACAGCGAAAAATAATCAATATTTACAAGAAATTTGTGAAAAGTCCATTTTCCGGTTCGACTATATCAAAAATACAGTCAAACAAAAGTTACCCAAGGTTATACATTGCAAAATAATGACTTAAATAGCAAAAAGCAACGACCAATCGTTTATTTTGAGACAACCATTTGTTCGTCACATCACAGTACAGACACAACAGTGTTTGACTTTGAGTCATGAAACCAGGTATTTGCGAAACGGTGACCCAAAGACATGAATAACATTATAACCTAACAACTCCAGTGACCTTTTGTCTTGGTTGTGTTGAGCAACTCATACGAAGATTTTTGTTAATAGCTACTTTACAAAGCTATTTTTAAGCTGTCCGAACAAGTAAAACATACCTATCTTTCTGGACAATATCCCATGACACATCCGTAATTCCTGCCACATTATAGTGAAAGGTCAGAGCCTTTCTCCCCGGTACACATTGAACTGAAATTAATGCAGAAAATACACATCAAAACTGTACCAACAAACTACAAACTGTGAATAATTCCAATGACCACAATAGGGACAAAACATGTGTATTTTAGGTAGTTTTGATGTTGAATACATGCTTAAATGCTAACATTTTGAGACGGTTTCTAATTGCCTTATTGAAATAAAAGGTATGACAACGCTATCACAATACTACCACAAGAACACTTTTATTACCATTCGTTGAGGATATAACAGTTATATCACGATAAGTGTATGGTACAACAATAATATTACCACGAGTGTAGCGTGTAACAAGAATATTAATTTCGTTGATGATATAAACGTGATATTATTAGTGTAGGATACAACAATAATAGTACAGCTAGATGTAGGATATAACAGTAATAGTACCGTTTGTGTAGGGTATAACAATAATACTACCATAACTTGATGATATAAAATAAAATATTAGAGTAGGATACAACAATAATAGTATCACAGGTCTATGGCATAACAATAATAGATCAATTATCATTGGTGTAGGGTATTATAATAATAATAATGATAGTACTATTGTAGGACATAACAATAATAGTACCGTTATTGTAGAGTTTACTAAACATTGAACCCTTGGTGTGGGATATAATAATAGTACTGTTAGTGTAGAATATAATAATACTGGTATATTTGATGAAGGATATAACATTCTAAGATGCCTAGCGGTTAGAACAATCGAGAAAAAAAATACATTATCAGACAATAAAGGTATAGTTTTTTGATGACGTAACAATTGAATGACGTTATCCCGTCACTGCGCCATTCTAGTGTGCCCCCTCGTAATCGAACCATTTTACATTACGTCACAATGTAAGCGACGTCACGATGCATGTCAGTTGTCATCGCCTCGTACGGCCTCCTACAGTAAACTACACCGTTGCATCCAGTTTCTTGGTTTGCTGTTGCTTCACGCACCTAACATCACTGGTGGAAACTCACAAGTTTCAGCGACACGGTAACGTTCGTAATGTTTACATTCCCACAATGCAATTGTGGAATGTCGCTTGACTACTCAACTTCCTCTGGATGTACTGATCTAAATTTACGCTGGTAGTAGAAATGCAACGTTCATATTGCCACATATGGTTTACGTTAATGACAGATGTAATTAAAATAATTCAGAGAAGATATTTAATCCGAACGTAAACCGTCATCAAACTGTTATCATTTGTTTTTTTCTGGTAACGTTCGTCTTAACGTAGGGGGGCAGACACATCAATAGAACAGCGCGCCAGTTAGCCCTGTGCGAGGATTCTTAATTTAGGTCACCGACACCGTCGTTTGTTTTCTGCCTTAAATTAATCGTAACTATCTTTAGAAAGTATTAAATTTGGCATCTCAGAAAAGAAATACAGTTCGCCCTACCACCATGTATAGTGTAATAAAACACACTTTCGCCCTGAACTATTATAACGTCCTCGTGCTTTAACTATAATAGTTCAGGGCAAAAGTGTGTTTTATTACACTATACATGGTGGTAGAGCGAAGTGTATTTCTTAAATAACAGTACAGTTAGTGTGGCATATAACAATAATATTACTGCTTGTGTAGAATATAATAATAATAATAATAATAATATCTCTAATGTAAGATGTAACAATAATAGTACAGTTAGTGTAGAATATAACAATGATAATACCACTAGTCTAGGACATAACAATGATACTACCATAAGTAGGAAATATAACAGTACTTTACCATTTACAGGATTATACTGTTCAGCTGCCATTTTACCTGGGAATGAAAATCAACAATATTACGTAACATTATCTGAAACCTAAATCTAATGCGAGTAGTGTTGATAGACAAAGTAACTTAACGGGGTATTTGTGCAGACTGACACTGATATTGTGAACTGACCGGGTACAGTTTGCAATAAATCAGAAACTATTTCACCGTTAAACTGACATAAGATACCGCTTTTAACTTCGGCATGTCCATGAAGTTAAAAAATAAATTTGAATTTGAATTGAATATCCTGACAATCTTTTCTCTCTTTTCTAATTTTATTGGTAAAGGTTGTATTCTGGGAGTTTGCTACTCCGACAATGTAAGAAAGAAATTAGCAGCTGAAAATAGTCCCATGCATGTCTATCTTCCATAGTGTAATAACAATACGCATCCAAACAGCACCCATCACTTGTGCAATAGAAACGTAATAAAGTCACTGGTTCTGTTTTGAGACTGTTTACGTCACTGAGGCTTTTAAAACAGTGACAAGAAAGATCACGTCCCTACCATCATTGAGTATATATTCTGTACAGATATGGAGACATTATTGACAAACTATCAAGCATACTTAATCTATATCCACAGATTGGAAACAATTCCCGAAAATGTAAAGCATTTACCTGTCTAGATGCATGGATTATCTTATTCACCCAATTAAATATATTTGTAGATCACATATGTGGTTTGACAAAAATGCGTTACATGTTCATGCATATTGAAACTTTACTGTGATTTCATATACATGTCAAATATATGTCCAATATGTCACTTATCAACATTCCTATTGGAAAAAATATCATAAAATGTAAACATTAATGTAGCTGATTGCACTGATTAAAATATTTAATCTTTTACAATGAATAGTGAAAATATAACGTGAAAATAAGTGTTAAAATACTTGTTAAAGATAAATTCCAACTCTCAAGAATCCCGTGTCCTACCTGTCGACCCCCTAACGCCAGTGTGAAAAAAATACAACCTTACTGTACAAATATTTTTAAAAAGGTTAAAATAGCTGTTTCAGAACAAATCGAATTGTGAAAGCTCAAGTGTCTTACCTCTCGACTCCTTGACGCCAGAGTGATAATATATATCCCTAGTGTACAAATATGTTGGTGAAATCTGTTTCCTGGAATTGAGCTGTGCATTATTTGATATGCAAATGATTCCTAGAATTTCACGTCATTTACATATTAACTTGGTGTCAACTCAACCCCTTCCACATTACGTAACTGTGACGTGGAGACTATCCTGAAAGATGATCACATCGTTTTATTGATAGCCCAAATTCATTTGCGGGAAATACCTATCTATTTGTGGTGCTGACAATGTCTTCTATTGTGTCTACAACGTTACACTAAACAATGAGTTCACTGTAAGCAATATGTTAAGGTTAACCAGAACTCACTGGAGTCACATACAACCAACAAAGTGGGATATTATTGAGAAACCAGTGAAATACTTTCATGATAATTTGTCTCACTGTTAGAGAGAGTAGTCGTCTAGTGGATAGAGGGGTGGTGAGGTAGTCTTGTGGTTCAAGCGTTCGTTCGTCAAGACGACGATTTGGGTTCGATTCCCCACATGGGTTCAGTGTGTGAAGGCCATTTCTTGTGTTCCCCGACGGCCTTCCCAGAATATTGCTAAAAGTGGCGTAAAAATATACTCACCCACTAGTAGATGGAGCGTTTGTTGTTTTACTGTGTATTAGTGGGATTTACATGTGCAATACAAACTGAGATTATCAGACTCTTTATTAGCTGCAATAGTTCAAAGTAGCTCCGACAGCCACACACACACACGAACGCACAAACACGTGCTTGAACTTTGCTTTAGAAGTGCAATAATTTTTAAACCCGACGGTAATGCCAGCTTCGTCTCATTCCATATTCCCTTCTCAAACATTTTTCATTTCCTCAAATATCGACGTTTTTATTGTTCTAAGAATCTATTTCTGAGTAAACAGAGATTTTTGCCATTTTACCCTACGTCTTCAGCTGGGTATCCATAACGGTGAAACCATAGTGATATATATAAGCGCGAACATTGGTACCATCTCTGTTTTGATAGTGATTCATAAACGTATTCATATATTTGAATTTCACATTCGAGTCTGCTTTTTAGCTGATGTTTCTTGTGGATGTAGAAATGGTTTGGTGGCCTTTATTTATTATTATTTTTCACAAAATGACCTTTATTCTATAATACAGTCAACTAACGCATACTTTTCATGGATGATGTGGCATGGACGTATATCATTTACTTATTGGCTATAGAATTGAACTATCTGAGTCCTCCTATGCACACACATCCACAATGACATAGCACTCGATCAATGCATTCACGACAAACTTATTTATACACACACATCATTCAATGACATCAATTACGAGTTTTAACAAGGCAACGACGCAAATGTTGGCAAGAAGCCAGCAGCGTTTGAATAATCCCAAAGACAGAAGTGTCTATCGTAAAACGACATGGTCAACATAGTAATTATGTACAGAGTTTAGCATTGTTAGCTCATCTCATATTACAAACAGTATGATAGACGTATGCCCTTCACCAGCCGAAATTGGTACATCGTTGCGGTACATTGTTATGCCATGCACAGTCTAATATATGTGTGCACACACACACATATGCCATGCGCAGCCTAATATATGGGCGCACACACACACACACATACACAAAACACACATACATACATACATACATACATACATACATACATACATACATACATACATACATACATACACACACACACACATACATCCATATATACACACACATACATACATACATACATACATATACACACACACATACATACATACATACATATACACATATATACATACATACATACATACATACATACATACATACATACATATACATATCGTACGTACGTACGTACGTACGTACATACATACATACATACATACATACATACATCTGTATTGCGTACGTACGTACGTACATACATACATACATACATACATACATACATATACACACACACATACATACATACATACATACACACATACATACATACATACACACATACATACATACATACATACATACATACATACATACATACATACATACATACATACATACATACATACATACATACATACATACATACATACATACATACATACATACATACATACATACGTGTGTCCACTATTGATTAGTGAACATAGGTCGGTTGATAACAGAAGCTCAACTTACTCATAGATTACATCGATGTTAAATGTAGGAATGTCACATTAAGTAAGAAGAAACCTAACTGCTATATTTTTAGTTTTATTTAAGTTTATAAAATATGTTGCGCTGGCATGGTCCTTAGACGGATATAAACATCCATCAAAGAATACCATTGTTATGGTGTGTTCTTCAAGTGTTAAACCAACAGAGATATCAGCTGTATCTATTTTACCGCTGATCAGACTGAGACAGTAGAGTGCTGTTGACGTTGCCTGTCAATGTTGATAAAAAAGCCTACTGCAAACCACATAGTTAGATAAACATCACTGCACATATGTAGTCGAAGTTGAAGTTGAAATGTTTACTTTAAAAGTGAATAACAATGGTAGAAGTAAACCGTGTCGCATTGTTGGTGCTGCTAGATGACAGCAGTTCGAGTCCACATTCCAGTGATTGACATCAAGAGCATCAATCTACGCAACTGGGAAACAAGTGGTAAACGTCTGTGAGAACAACGTCATTTCTTTGCTCCCACATCAAGTTGTTAGCCAGCTACATTTGCCAGTACATGAAGCTGAGCACACCTACCCTATTTCTGCAACAAACGTTACCTTCTTGAACATATCTGTGGACACATTCATCATACGTAGTGATGTAAATAGGCAGGACTAAACATTGAAAATGCTGATCAGTTTTAATTACGTGGATGGCTTATTTAAGCTGCTAGCTTTCTCACTACACCCGCAACATAAGCGCCTTGCCAAAACAAACTTACATCGAGTTTTATATATTTCAAGAGTGAAATGTAATATTATGTAAAATTATCGTATTGTTTTGTTGTTTGATATGTTATTAAAAAGATCATGGCGTTATAAAAATATAGGTCACGATCCCAGTGAATATTTATATGGTGCTGTCACAAAACGAGGGAGGCCTACGAATGAACATGCTCCTAATGTTATGGACATGATCCTAATGTTATGCGAATAGCAATTGTTGTTCAGG
The DNA here is from genome assembly GCF_003918875.1 of Haliotis rubra. NCBI lineage: Eukaryota > Metazoa > Mollusca > Gastropoda > Lepetellida > Haliotidae > Haliotis > Haliotis rubra. Next base: position 39,043 of record NW_025765594.1, on the reverse strand, counting down.
GTGTCAAAGGTTGGGCAAAGACCAAACGGCGAAATACACATTATTCAACTATCGAGACGATCTTGAATGACCATGCACAGTAACGTATTATTTGGCTCAATAAAATCAACCAAATAAATAATCCATGAGTATTTCAGAGGTACAGATAAGCTGCGTATCTGCTGAAATTACGCAAATATTTATGTGAAAACTCAATTCATATTACGTCTATTGCGTACCGGTACGCTTAATCTTTGTAAATACTCAATAGATGTGATCTTACACGCGTACACACATAAATGTCAAATCTTAGCTTGTGTATAGGTGGATAGATAAATAACTGCAGTATATTGAGAGGTTCTATTTCAGGACATGAACTTGGCAACTTGCAGACTTTCTTATCGTTTCTCATATTATAGATCAAATATAAATAACAAACTCTAACATTTAAACTTTATTATATTTTTAAAATTAATGGAAAAAATGGCAAAATATCCAATTGAGTTTAAGTGAGGTGAGTACAATTATTATAGGCATGAAATTATAATATTGATAAAGATAGAACTTAGAGTGTGAGGGCACACTCTTGGTCAGAAAGGGGTCGTATTATAGGCATAAGATTATGGTACTTGTTGCAATAATAGATATACAATTGACATGATTAATAACAGGTGATTAAGAGGTGATAAGATACAAATTATGAGAGGATTTAATAATATATTTTAGATGTAAAGTGATTAATAACGTTGTAAGGTAGGAAGGAAGTCAGTAGCGGAGGTAATAAACATGAAAGTAGGTCGTTAAAGCTGATGGGGGCAACGTGACTCATAGCTTAGGTAGGGAAAAATTGTTACACTATCAAGATTGAGCGGCGTGTCCGGGGACCTTGCTACCAGATCTTGGTACTATACGAGTCATATATGGTTAGGGGAGAGAAACTCTGATATTCCTGGAATACACCTCACGGTCTTGCAAATATGGTAGTGGGGTACGAAATATAGGTGGGGAGAGTAATAGATAGTCAGGTTATGGGTTATTGACCAATAGAAAAAATGAAAAAGGGTGTTGGCTGTGACGTAGGAACCCAGGTTTAAGCTGGAGCAAAGCTCAGACACGGGAGGGAGGTGCGAGACTTGAAGCCGAGAAGGAGTGTGCACCTCGGAACCCCAAGCCTGGGGTCTAGGGCGCATCAGCTCTCATCTGATTGTCACTAACTTTCGTACTAAGAAACAAACTCAAAGCACCAGCATTTCGACTGAGACTGAAGCTTCCCAGCTGAAGTCTTCTAATTATGTGACAAATAGAGTGGGTTGGACCAGCAACGCAGTGTTAATAAAACTGTGGAACGAAGATCATCGTCTTGTGGTTGCTGGAGGAACTACGGTAAAGGTCCAAAGGGCCCTCGGTACTGACACGGTACCTCTCGCACATCCCTTATCGTCAGGACCGAAGTACGAGGGTATACCGTAGTTCCAGGTAACGACACACCATCCCAGGTGCGGGATACCGACAGCTAAAATACCATCTACCTGCCAGGTAAAGGTGGTAGTCGAAACCCTTTGGATACAATATATTTGGTTATTCAAAGGAAAATTAGGATAGCCAATTGAGTACAAGTGAGTACATAACCCAATGGTAAAAATGTTATCTGTAGCTCTGGTATATGTCATAAGTATTTGCATTGCTTATTTCATATGTATGTAACTACCAACTGTTCAGTCCATGATGACAGGACTTCTGAGGTACCAATCGCATAGAATGTGCCTTACGTCAAATCAAGAGCAAACATCGTTTTCAGTTGTGGACATCATACATACCTTGATGATAGATTTCAAGGAACCAGATGTATTGACTCTCTCTGCGTTGGAAAAGCTATTCACAGATTTCAGAACAAAAGTGTTAGCTATTGGTTACAAATGTTACAGTAAACATCAACGTATATTGAGGCATATCAAACTGTTGGCATTGTTATACTGTATCAGTAGATCTTTATATTACGTTATACATACAAATAGCAGATACTTCAACGTTTGATTGAACCATATGTTTCTAAATTCAGCAAATTCGTTTACCGAAAAAGAGAATCGGAATAATGTGTGCATATTTTCATGCTTACATCGGATATCGTCCTACGTAATCCGTAACTGGAAAACCATCCGCTCTGCTGAACGACTACTTTCAAAATGAAGCCCCGTTTCTTGATTCTATGTCTTATAATTTTCAGGCATAATCCTATTGGTCTTTCTTCAAGGAATATCGTCATTTTCTAAAATTAGTACCCTGGTATGGATTTGTCACTCATGCTTGATGACGTCACAGCCACCTAGTTGCAAGTTGCACAAGGTCTTGTGTTGTTATGCCTCGTGATCAAACCATGACAAGGTTAGTAACACATCATCAGTAGTCCTGGGGAACACAACCGTGTCGTCATCTGTTTCGGCAGTAATCACATTTGTGGTTCATTTATTTAGACTTGCTACTGTTACATTGTAATTACAGACATGTATTCATTTTTTGTATTTCTTTTATTCAAATACATTTAAATGTATTGTTAATTAATAATCTAGGTTTAGAACGATAACGGATTAAATGAAATATAATGTAATTATTATATACGTGTATATTCTCATACCGACTTCTGAAAATTAAAACATGGTAATATTTAAGACGATTAGAGTAATTTTTTCATATGAGCCTTGTTTAATGATAATCGTCTGTTATTTAGAACTTATGTGTTCTGTTGCGTTCAAAGTTTGCAAATTTGTATGTATAAGGTGTATCTACTTAACACTTTCGTAACATATTTCGTTCATCTGTATGTCACTGTTAAGTTGTATCCTTCACAGTTCAACCAGCAGCCATATTTATAAATGAAAACCCCAGGACATCTATTTTTACTGCTGACAGTCAGCCACTTCAGTCTTACCTGTTGATCTTACTCCTACACCGTTACTTATCAAACCATGCTCGTGCAGTTTTTTACTTGCAAGGTTCAACTGGGGATATATACATAAGCGTTTTCGTACCAACAACAATTAGGTACAAGTGTCATGCTTCAAAATCGTGAACGCCGATAAACGCCAATGAACTGATTATGGTTATACAATTAAACTATTTGATTTTTTCGTGTATGCAGGTGGTGAATAGAAATATCTGAACCAGGATTTAGCGACGCAAAACTTCCCACATCCATAAGAATGCACGGTGAAATCAAAGTCCTGGAAACTAAACATTTCTAACGTACGAAGTGCTAATGGTACGACTTTGGTAGCAAAACACATCTTTTAGCGGAATGTCTCTTTGCTGCGATATTTGTTCATTGCTTCAACTATTTTCTCGTTACTTCAGGTTTCTATCAAAAACTTTAAAATTTCGAGTATTTTAGTCGTTGCTACGAGTAATTTCTCGTTACTTCAATTAATGTTCTGTTGCTTCGGTTATTTTTCGCGTTGCGTCGATGATACGTCGATGATAAGAACCTCTCCAGGTAAGATGACAACAACCGATTACAATACGTTGTACAAAAAAGTGCTGAGTGAGTGAGTGAGTATGGTTCTACGCCGCTTGTAGCAATATTCCAGCAATATCACGGCGGGGAACACCAGAAATGAGCTTACCCATGTGGGAAATCGAACCTGGATCTTTGGTGTGACGAGCGAACTCTTTAACCACTAGGCTACCCCACCGCCCTACAGGATAGTGCTGAACACAATTTTCTGTCAAAGTCAGTATTGTGAATTCAGTTGTGTATGTGGAAAAGTGTAATAGTGCAGTTATCCTTTCCACATGAATTTGAAATTGCTCGTGAGAGTGTCCATGTTTGTAGAACTGCTGACTGAACTATAGCCATGAAGTATTGATTTTAAGCCATACCCATGTAGGTAAAAGTACACAGTCTTTCTGATATTGTCGTATTTGAGGAAGGTAAAGCAAAAAAATGAGTTGTATGCTCAAATTAATACTCCCGTGTGCAGCCGAGTCTGAGGCGACAGTGGACAATTTGGCAGAATCAAGAACCATAATCGAGGTCAAGTTTATTCAGCTGAATTCTATCAGAATAATTGACTAAATATCTAGATACTTTCAATGAGCGTGCATTAGTTGCTTCGCCAGGTAGATTATTCCACAAGTTGATCGTGTCCGGAAAAGTTGATTTGGCATAAGTCTGAGTTTACATTTGATTGTCTGTGAGTTTGATCTTTTTCTAAGATTATAGTTGTTATTTTCAGAGACTTGAGTTAGTATAACTTTGCAGAGATATTCAGGTGAAATTATTATACCATTTTCATTTTCTACAATGTAATCGATTTAAAAGAGATGTCTTCGTTCTTTTAAAAGTTGAAAATTTGTTTCGTTAGAATTTTTGTCTTTCTGGTTGAATCCTCCTTACCATTTGCGAGCCCAATTTGAACTTTCTGCTTAATGCTTATTGATACTGCTTTGCAGAGATGTGATCGTCGTAAATGTGATGATAAATATGGACGTATCGACTGCAAATAGGCGTATGTTACTCTTTATGCCTTCGACAATGTCAACAACAAACAGCAGTGGTCCTAGGACTGTAACCATAACCATTACTTACTGAACTCCTTTTGAACTCTGCTTTCTAAATACAGTCAAATCCCGATGAGTCGAATCTCTGGGGACCAAGTAATAAATTCGACTTATCGATGTATTCGAGACATAGGTATGTCTATGAGGGTAGAAAAAATGATGACAACTATAACAGGAATGGTCGGGACCGACAGGTACTTCGAGTTATGCATAATATTCGAGACACCGGCATTCGACTCATCGGGATTTGACTGTAACTTTGATACCTTTACAGATGATCACCCTAGATACTATAGGCGTTAGGTTTATGAATGGTCCCTTCATGCCAAAACCAATCAAAGGCTTCACTTACATCTGTTATAAGGCGAAAATGCATCCGTTATTGAGAATTACGATTATTCAGTCATAGAATCAATGCTGTTACTGCTTGGTAATAAACTAAGGAATAGAGAACAGGATAACTGTCAGTAACAGAACAGAAAAGACTCTTAAAAGTAGCAATTAATGGTGAGTTACCGATGAGTTTACAGTAATTCTCAAATCACGAGACCATGGAATGATGCAACTTTAAACGAATCAGAGGGATTGTATCTGGCCTTGTGACAAGGGTGGAGCAGGCTCGAACAACTTTAAAAGATGGGTTGGCACTAGAATGTGGTGCGGGTTACAAAGTCAGCAGAACGTTCGCATCGCGATTGATCAGTTCCATATCTGGTGTAGGGCTTCAACGAGTCCATTTTTGGACTGGAGTACTCGAGGGGTGAGGACTCGACTCGGACCCGAGTACTCGAAATTCATACCTTTCAAGCAAACGATAGCGTAACCGACATGACGTGTTCCGATCACACAAGTGAACACTTACTTCTTTCCGACTTCATATCGTCATGTGACTAACATTTCCTATTGGTCAGAATCAGTATTTAGATGTTTACTTGACAAACGTTTTTTTTCTTCGTACTTCTTGTACTGCCTGCAAAACGCAGTGAGATACCGCACAGGCGGCATTTGGTTATTTTGCTCTTTTCACTATCCAGATCAAGATACGCCCATACATTTGATTTTTTATCTTTCTCCATGTCTATCAATTGTCAAGATAGTTACCTAATCATTTTACAAAGTGAAAACTCAAACGATGTATCATATTTACTCTCATCTGCAGACTTGTAGCAACTAATACCATACAGCCACACCGTGTGAGAAGTAAACTATTTAATCTAGGTGTTAATAAAAACATTATCAGATGGGTTAAAGAATTCAGGGTACATAGAACTCAGTATGTCAGTGTCGATGGCTATCAATCTTCTTTGCTCTCAACCTCTACTGGAGATCCACATGGCTGTGTTCCTTCATCCGTACTCTTCGTTTTGTATACCAATGACTGTTACTTGTCAATATATGACTTGTTCACTGTGAAACTTGCAGATGATGCCACACTGTTACTGGCCTAATTTCTGATTCTGAACATTATTATCGTCAAGGCATTGAGAACAGGAATGACAATTTTTTATCAAACCCTCATCAAAGTGTGTTGACCTACAATTTTGTATGTTGGTGTGGGGATCTGTCTCATCGCAACAAAACAAACTTTTTCAAAATTGTTAATACTGCTTTGCAAAATTTTGCGAGTGTCTTTCGAGTATACTCCCCTTTATCTATGAGCGCCAGATTGTCAAAAGGGGAGCTAAAATAAGATTTGATATAGTTGATATATTTGATCTCACCATTTTGAACTACTTCCTTCTGGACGCTGCTGACGATTACCTTCCCTCAAAACTAACAGCGCTAGACAGTCGTTCATACCATCAGAAGTATTCGTGAATGCAACAAATATTTTGAATACCACCATCATGTGATTAGAACTAGAATTATTCAGCCTCTTTACCTATGTGGTTAATTGAATTATATCATGTCAGTTTTATTCATAAATAGCTTACGTTTTGAGCATGTAATTATTGTGTGTATTTTTGTGAACTGTGTATATATTCATATTGAGACAGTTTGGATGTATAAGAATTTCCTCCGGGATAACAAAGTTATATCTTATCTTTAATATTAGACGTTAGGGCCGCTCATGCTAAGCACATGGCGGACAGTCTGTCAACGTCAAATTATCCGAGTTATCTTCCTTTTCAGAGTCCTCGAGTCCTGAAAATGGCCTCGAGTCCAGCTAGACCCGACTCGTCTTCGAGTACTCGGGATTTGGGTGTTAGTAAACCCTACTACCAGTTACCTATTAAGATGGCCGTTCCGCATTGTCAGGGTGATGTAAGCTCAGGTTGCATACTCGCTTGGTCCATGTGGAATGTTAAGTCTAGGGCTTCTACGTTTAGGAGTGAGAGGTCTGACGACCGAGACTCCTAACTACAACATTACATTCATGTACTGGCACTCTGGCATTACAAGGAATAACTCAACGCTAGGTTCTATACTCACATAGGTTTACTCGATCCCTCTCTTCATTACAAGGTGACGTGGTCAGGACAGGATAGGGCAAGCTCTTCACCAGATTAGGGCTTCCACGGGTACTCGAGTACTCGAAGACGAGTCGGGTCTAGCTGGACTCGAGGCCATTTTCAAGGACTCGAGGGCTCGAAAAGGGAAGATAACTCGGATTATTTGACGTTGACAGACTGTCCGCCATGTGCTTAGCATGAGCGGCCCTTAACGTCTAATATTAAGATAAGATATAACTTTGTTATCCCGGAGGAAATTCTTATACATCCAAACTGTCTCAATATGAATATATACACAGTTCACAAAAATACACACAATAATTACATGGTCAAAACGTAAGCTATTTATGAATAAAACTGACATGATATAATTCAATTAACCACATAGGTAAAGAGGCTGAATAATTCTAGTTCTAATCACATGATGGTGATTCAAAATATTTGTTGCATTCACGAATACTTGATGGTATGAACGACTGTCTAGCTCTGTTAGTTTTGAGGGAAGGTAATCGTCAGCAGCGTCCAGAAGGAAGTAGTTCAAAATGGTGAGATCAAATATATCAACTATATCAAATCTTATTGTAGCTCCCCTTTTGACAATCTGGCGCTCATAGATAAAGGGAGTATACTCGAAAGACACTCGCAAAATTTTTTGCAAGCAGTATTAACAATTTTGAAAAGTTTGTTTTTGTTGCGATGAGACAGATCCCCACACCAACATAGAAAATTGTAGGTCAACACTCTTTGATGAGGGTTTGATAAAAATTGTCATTCCTGTTCTCAATGCCTTGACGATAATAATGTTCAGAATCAGAAATTAGGCCAGTAACAGTGGCATCATCTGCAAGTTTCACAGTGAACAAGTCATATATTGACAAGTAACAGTCATTGGTATACAAAACGAAGAGTACGAATGAAGGAACACAGCCATGTGGATCTCCAGTAGAGGTTGAGAGCAAAGAAGATTGATAGCCATCGACACTGACATACTGAGTTCTATGTACCCTGAATTCTTTAACCCATCTGATAATGTTTTTATTAACACCTAGATTAAATAGTTTACTTCTCACACGGTGTGGCTGTATGGTATTAGTTGCTACAAGTCTGCAGATGAGAGTAAATATGATACATCGTTTGAGTTTTTACTTTGTAAAATGATTAGGTAACTATCTTGACAATTGATAGACATGGAGAAAGATAAAAAATCAAATGTATGGGCGTATCTTGATCTGGATAGTGAAAAGAGCAAAATAACTAAATGCCGCCTGTGCGGTATCTCACTGCGTTTTGCAAGCAGTACAAGAAGTACGAAGAAAAAAAAACGTTTGTCAAGTAAACATCTAAATACTGATTCTGACCAATAGGAAATGTTAGTCACATAACGATATGAAGTCGGAAAGAAGTAAGTGTTCACTTGTGTGATCGGAAAACGTCATGTCGGTTACGCTATCGTTTGCTTGAAAGGTATGAATTTCGAGTACTCGGGTCCGAGTCGAGCCTCACCCCTCGAGTACTCGAGTCCAAAAAAATGGACTCGTTGAAGCCCTAGCGTCTAATAGTATCTAAGTTTTTTTTATATTATTCATAGACAACTTTCGATTCAGACAGTTATATATGTAAAGCATGCATGTGCATTATAAATAGAACACGCCTTTAATGTCATTATTATTGATCTTTATCACGTAATGTGTATTTGAAATTGAATCGAGGCTATTTAATCTGGATCAATACGCTAATGCAAGCGAGTATTCATTATGAATGCCCTCTGCAGCTAATGACTTTTTCCGTTGCATGGAAATCGAAGCATGGCTGAACGTCAGAGGCTTGACATTTTCTAGCCCTATATATGAGTGTACAAGAAAAACTTGTACCACGTCGGTGCAAACACAGCAGGCAATACATTCAAATAGTACGATCCAGTTAGAGAAACAGAAAACAGAGATAAGAGAACCTGTTTCTGTTTATCTTAATCTTACACGACTAGTAAACACTTCAATTGTAATGGAGTGAGTAAATATTGCTTAACAACGTATAAGCTATTTGCAGCTGTTCGCGGCGATCTTAAAGCATCAGAATGTCAATATGTGGTTTGTAAGGGGAATGAAATAAACATGACAAAACAAGTTGTATGTACGAGGAGTAGGCCAGACAACCGAAGTGGCTCAATTTGAAGTGTGTGTGTCTGTGTTTGCGTGTGTCTGTCTGTCTGTCTGTCTTTCTGTGTGTCTCTTATTCTTTCTCTCCCTCTGTGTCTGTCTGTCTCTCTCTGTGTGTGCGTGTGTATGTCTGTCTGTCTATCTTTCTGTGTGTCTCCCTCACTCTTTCTCTCCTCTGTTGTCTCTCTCTCTCTCTCTCTCTCTCTCTCTCTCTCTCTCTCTCTCTCTCTCTCTCTGTGTGTGTGTGTGTGTGTGTGTACTTATATTACACTGTGCGTGCCCTAGCAGTGCACCGAAACAGTGTATGGATTAAAGCATGCTGTCAATAAAATGCTCCGCTTTGTACATCGTTACTATAATATTTGCATATTATGTTCTACGACATTTCTTAGTTTGGATTTATTCAAACGTAGCTGGCTTCTTGCCAACATTTGCGTCGTGCCCGTGTTTAATAACTCGTAACTGATGTCATGGAGAAAGTATGGTTTAGAAATAAGTTCATCATGAATGCATTGATCGATTGCGATGCTATTGTGAATGTGTGCGAAGTGGGAGTACTTGCGCTAGTTTGAAGCTAGGCATGCCGACTTTCGAATGTGAATATGTGTGTGTGTGTGTGTGTGTGCATCTCTCTCATCTGTCTATTCTCTCTTTCTTTCTCTCCCACTCTCTCTCCCTCCCTCTTTCTGGGGGATGGGGGCGTCTCTCTCTTTGTCTATTCTCTCTTTCTTCCCCCGCCCCCCTCTCTCTCTCTTTCTCAGAGCTGGGGGTTGGGGGCTATGTGTGTGTGCACACTCTTCAGGTTTAAAGAACGCACTAAATGATATGCCAGATGCTATGTTCAGCATCAGGGTGGAGCCATGTTCAGCATCAGGGTGGAGCTATGTTCAGACTCAGGGTGGAGCTATGTTCAGCATCAGGGTGGAGCTATGTTCAGCATCAGGGTGGAGCTATGTTCAGCATCAGGGTGGAGCTAGGTGCAGCATCAGGGTGGAGCTATGTTCAGCATCAGGGTGGAGCTATGTTCAGCATCAGGGTGGAGCTATGTTCAGCATCAGGGTGGAGCTATGTTCAGCATCAGGGTGGAGCTATGTTCAGCATCAGGGTGGAGCTATGTTCAGCATCAGGGTGGAGCTATGTTCAGCATCAGGGTGGAGCTATGTTCAGCATCAGGGTGGAGCTATGTTCAGCATCAGGGCAGAGCTATGTTCCAATCTCCCATTTTCCCACGCATTAGCATGTTTGTAATTTGTTGATATTATTTGGATTACTCGAATGTTGACGTTGAATACTTGTTTAGATGTTAACATTTGTAGATTCATTCGACCTGCTAAGGTTCGACAACGTTACCCACCTACAGGTCTCGTAACATCTCGCCTGCTAAGGTTCGACAACGTTACCCACCTACAGGCCTCGTAACATCTCGCCTGCAAAAAGCAAGAACGAAGATCGTTCTTGTTATCATAATTTCCGTTTGAATGTTGGAGCGAGCGACATAGCTATTGCCATGGTAACAGGTTTGTGAGACCGGATGACTTATAACTATAACATTCAGGTTCAGGAATGGCAAGGGATTCAATTTTACTGGCAAACAAGGAAATAACAGGATCTGGCTACCCTTCCACAAAACGATCTTACTGGCAAAGAAGGATAAGTTGGACCGGCGTAGAGAACACGTTTACGAGAAGTAGGTGGTGCACGGGATTTAGCAAACCGATTTGGCTTGTAAAAGGTAGAGCATATGTAGGCTAGTGCACGTGCTTTACATGACGAGGAAATTGATTCCGCGCGTACAGGGTGTTCAGCTTGACCTAAGTTACTCTACATATGCATGCCCCGGGAGGTCAAATGGCACAAACAGCAGGTCGAGTTAACTTCATTAAATAGGGGAGCAGAGAATGTTAATAATGCCTAAAAGCCCGAATCAGAAACATTAAACTATCTGTAGCTTCTTTTTTAAAGAAAGTTAGGGCACTGGTGACGATTTCTCGACACTGAGATGTCAAGCGGCGACCTTGTCTTGGCTGTTTGGACATGTTGACAATCAACTGACAAAGGTGCACCCCTTCACAATAATAGACCCAACCAGTTGTGACACGGTCACGCAATACGTTAGTATTCACTTGATCAGGTCAAACTGAACAAGCTGCAGCTGCACACGTCTTGCTCATAAGACTCTCACGTGGTCGGTGTAGCAGGTAGCACTACCCTTGATCGCGGACAACTTGGGGCCCCTTCGCTAACAATTACATATGGCAAAGGCCAGTGGGGGCACTCAGAGTCATACATGCTAATACGGGTCAGTTGTCAGGTCGGTGCTCAACTTATCCTTGTTTGCCAGTAATTGAGCTTCCGTTACTAATTTTATTTCAGAAACTATGATCAGATGATCTTTAAAAAGCATATATTGCACATTTGTCATAAGCTTACTTTCATATGATAGTACCTGTGGTGTTTATCATGTTTTTTTATGTTTTGTGTTTGTTCAGGTATATGATGTCGGCCTTTAAACAATCGAGTCTCGACCGGACAATCAAGAGACTGACATTCTGACCATTGATCTACGCATCTGGGATACGAATGGCATGAATCAATCATGACAGCGAACCTAACCGTCTTAAAGGGCGGTAACGACGAGGTTAAAGCGTTCGCTTGTCACGCTGAAGGTCCGGGTTCGATTCCCCACATAGGTTGAATGTGGGAAACCAATTTCTGGTGTCCCCTGCCGTGACATTGCTTGAATATTGCAAAAAGCGGCGTAAAACAATGCTCACCCTCTAACCCTCTAATCCCACCGGTCGCTCCTTATGACAAGCGTGGGTTTGATGACTGGTTCTAACCCGTATCTTTAAGGATTGTTGAAGATATAATGTGACATGACAAAATGCTATTTAGCTAGATATTTAACATAACTAAATACGTTTCATGCATTATCTCTGCCGTTTAAGATGATTTTGACAGCCCGGGCCTGTGATACAGGGAAGTGGTCGTTTCCTCAAATGACAGCATCGTTCGCTCCAATGGGGCAATCAACATCAAAGGTTTTCCGAAGTGCTCTACAAATCGCTTTGGGTTTCTCCGAAGGCCCGTTCTACTCAAAATTGGGGGAGTGGCCACACATAGCTTTGGGTTTGATGGGGAGTATCGTGATGTACAAACTGTCGATATTTCAGTTTCGACACTTGACCTGTGAATTCGGATGCGTCATGTCAGGAGGAATCGTACACGTGGGCTTCTTGTAAAACAATAGAAGTTCCATGTAAGATATTGGTGTTTCTTGTATTTTCAACCGCTTTCCTGCGTCACTGTATTTCCACAAAGTACTGGCTCTAGACGAGAGCAAATGTATATTGTAAAGTGAGTTGACTGTATGGATAGACAATGATAACTACAACACTTTAAAAACAAAATTGAATTTTGCACTCATTGGCCTTTGACCCCAATTAGTGACCTAATTACTTGGCATTTGTGAGCTTAACAAACAACAGATTCGCATTCAGCACGAAATACTAAACCAGAATATGTGGTTTGCTTGCGTTTACTCAAAAATGCCCCATGCATCCTTAAAATCCACATCTGAGAAATTTGACTAGACTATATTGAGATATGTATAACGAACATAACAACAATATGTGTGTTCGTGCGTGCGTCCGTGCGTGCGTGTGTGTGCTGGAGACAGTGTGCGCTCGAATCCCAGATGAGACTCAACCAAAAATGTATTGACATCTGAACTTTTCCTGAGATATAACATAAAGTGTTCATAGTGCTAAAATCGGCGTATGTTACTAACATAATGAGTGAGTGCTGAGAATAGTGCAATATTCAGCAACATCAAATCGGCGTGGGCTTCACACATCGTGGGGAATCAAACCGGGGTCTTCGGCGTGACGAGCAAACACTTTAACCACTAGGCTCCCTCTCCCCTAGTGAAAAAGGGGACGAAAGTATACTCCAAAACGTGTTCCTTATTATAAAGAGGTTGACATCCATAAATTCTCCATATGTATCACTTATAACTGCCAGTCTACTTCATACCTATTCCGTTACCCATGACAGTTATGAACAAAAGCATATCTGAAAAATGTATCAAGTACATCAACTGATAATAAATTTTGATTATACTAAAATACATTTTCACGACATTGTCAAATTATAGGGACATAACTATGTCTTATTCTTAAAAAGCAATAACCCTCAGTGCAGGGCTTCCTGAATAACGGTCCGGATGTCGCGGGTTCGATCCCCGGCCCTGTCATACCAAAGGACGGTTAAAATATGGTATTTGTTGTTCCCTTCCTGGCGCTCGGCATTAAAGGGTAAAACAAGGACTGGTCGGCTCGAGCTCGGAGTCAGTATATGTGTCTGAGTTCGGTATTCATGCTTCATGGCATGGTATCTCAGTGAGCTAGCACTATAATACCAGCTTAAGTCTGGGTTAGTGCAAGCAGCCACACATACACACGCATGTACGTAGTCATATCAGCGAAATATTCTTAAGTATGACGCTAAACCCCATTTCACTTCACCTCACCTCACCTCACCTCACCTGATTGACGGGGTTTGGAATTAACTGAACGGTTGTGAAATGGAATGTTAATCCAGTTAAAGGAATGGTCCGGAATGTGATATTCTATTGTCTGTCCTTTGTCTGACACTATGAACACATAAGGCGTGGCCGTGTACTGGCATATGAATTATCTTGCAATTTATTGCGATTCGGAAACGTATATAGTGCGTTTGGCTCAAAAGCGGACCGATGAATTGCAATCTAACTCGAACACTAATAAACATAATACTCAATGAATGACTGATCCTAATCAAAACATCAGACCAACTCAGTCATTTGTTTGCAGAATTTATGTCCTAAAATCAAAAAAGTTGTTTAACAAACAATCATCAAAATATTAACACAGTTCACTATTTCTTACGAGGGAGGAGTGCAGAGAAAGGGACAGCCAGGTGTTAGAGAAGCACGTGCACAAGTGCCGACAAAGTTATTGATTCATTAACCTGTGCTGTGCCGTCTCCATCCTTTCTCGCACACCTGGCTGTCCCTTTCTCTGCACTCCTCCCTCGTAACAAATAGTGAATACAATTTACTGTCATGAAAGTATGTAATTAATTCCATTTTGTCAAAAAACACAAAGGGAAACATCACATATAAATGAAAGTCTTTGTAAATTTTAACAATAATCATTGAGACTTCAAGTAAATGTTTAACAAATACACCGATTTCTCATAAAAAGGTATTATAATACGAATCGTTTGCAAAGAGCGTATTGCGGTATACCTGTTCTACCATGAAGTCCTACATAAGGCCGTTCACATTATATGCAACAGTCATAATTACACAAGAGATTGGTGACAGATATCTGCCTCCTTTACAAATAAGTAGGAAAACTGGGGAGGTGGGGTAGCCTAATAGTTAAAAGCGTTGGCTCGTCACGCTGAAGGCCCGGGTTCGAATCCCCACATGGGCACAATGTGTTAAGCCCATTTCTGGTGTCCCCCGCCGTGATATTGCTGGAATATTGCTAAAAGCGGCGTAAAACTAAACTCAGCCAGTCAGTCAGTAGGAAAACTATCCCCAGAGACTAAATTCGTACTGCCTACCTTTTACAACAGATTTTGTGCAAAACATAAGTATTAATTTAACGCAAGTGACATTTCACGATACACTGAAGAAATTAACTTGGGTTGGTGGTTTTGATCCAGGGTTGACAGATTCCGATTAGTCGGTGTCCTGTTTTCACAGTCTGGAGTGCAGATGTGAAGCCTAATATACGAGATAATAAGCACGAGCTTATTCGAGACGGAGCGAAACAGACTGATCTGAAATGGACAGGGTCCTGTTTTAACAGGTTGCATTGTACATGAATGTGAAGTCACAACTACGAGACAATAAGCATGAGCTTATTCGACTTGAAGCGAAAGAGACTGATCTGGAGTTGGCAGTGTCCTGTTTTAACACTTTCCATTGTACATGAATGTGAAGTACAACTACGAGACAATAAGCATGAGCTTATTCGACACGAAGCGAAAGAGACTGATCTGGAGTTGGCAGTGTCCTGTTTTAACACTTTCCATTGTAAGTGAATAAGCATGAAGTCACAGCTAAGAGATCTGGAGTTGACAGTGTCCTGTTTTAACAAGCCATTGTAAGTGAATGTAATTCACAGCTACGAGGAGTAATTCAAAAAGACATAAAGACAACAGACTGCGAGTTAAATTACATTTGTGACGTCATTCCATTGTCTGTTCGCTCCATTACTTTTCAGGAATGGAGCGATGTGTACCAGTTTCAAAATAAAACCTTCATTTTGTCATTTTGACATTTAATTTTGATAACAAAAATATACCCAATACTTCGAATGTAATTTAAGTAGGGTAATATCCTCGTAACTCTCCATTCCTTAAAAATAATGTGCCTCGGCCCCTCCGGGGCCTCGGCTCCATTATTTTTAAGGAATGGAGAGTTACTCAGACATTACCCTCTACATAATATACATGAATATATTCAAAATGGAGAGAAAACGAATTGGATTGTAATAGGCAGGTTCCTGTTTTGACAGGTGCCATTGTACGTGAATGTGAAGTCGCGACGACAAGACAAAAGGCATAGATATATTCGAGTGAGTGGGTATGGTTTTACGCCGCTTTAAGCAATATTCCAGTAATATCACGGCGGGGGACACCAGAAATGGGCTTCACACAATATACCCATGTGGGGTATCGAACCCGGGTTTTCAGCGTGACAAGCGAACGCTTTTAACCACTGGGCTACCCCATCTCCCGAAAATATATTCGAAACTGAGCAAAACAAATATCTGGAATAGTCCTGTTTATAAATAATAGTCCAATAAACATAAACACATGTACAAACAAATGTCAGCGAAAGAGACAAAAGTCTGGAATAAGGAGAGTCCTGTTTTAACGGGTTCCATTATACATGAATGTGAAGTCAAGACTACAAGGCAATAAACATAAATACATTCGAGGGTAAGCGAAACAGACAAAAGTCTGGAATAGGACGAGTACTGTTTTAGCAGGTTCCATTATACATTAATGTGAAACCACGTCAATGAGATTCGTCGAAACATTAATATCGACCTTTGAGCTGAACCTTCCCAGGAAACTGGCTATTCGCTTTACAAACCGACACACAATATGCAGCACTTTATCAGAACAAGCGTTAGAGATCCGGGACAGGAAGGTCATGGTGACCCATATGTAACGCCGTATTACGAGGCGAGAGCGTCCTACAAGGAAGCCAGGTGATCTCCACGGAGAGCGCTCAAGAGGTAACAGTTTGAAAACGATAATGTATTTCTGTAAATTATGCATGTAGCAACTTGAGAGGTTTTACACTATCAGCTAATCAATGCATAAATTTGCATTATAACCTTGATCTTATCGCTGCGTCGTTGGCTTCAGCTTGGAAACCGATCGTGTTGAAATGTGGCGGACATTGTATTAATTTATTCACGTTTAACAGTAATCAGACTGGTTTATTACACATCAATTTATTCTTGAGTAAATTGGTAACATTGTAATCTATAGATGTATTACCATTTACAGAACAAGTGTGTCTGTAGATGAAATATCGTGTTTTATACTTTAGGTCGTGAAGGTTTCATGTGTCATATTGCATACACCTTACAGTTAAGTTTAACAATGGCCTCAGAAATTTACACGAAGTATGAAACAGACCATGACATGTTTGTGGTACACACTCGTCGTCGCTAAGCGTTTAGAAAACAGGTCGATGCATAGCAGTTCGTCAGGGTACTCATATAGCTTGCGGTGGGTGAATTGACGCGTCGAGAGCGCTCCTGTCTGAGTGAGGTGAAACGATGTCTAAGCATGCATGTCAACGCCGAATTGTACTCGTGTACAGAACAGAATAAAAACGTTGACCAGGGACAATTGTTATGCATAGACAAGTTCTTTATTGCAATGGATGCTAAAGAAGAAGTCTATCTATAACAATGTTCCTGTCACCACATCAGCTGCCAAATGCCAATCAATAAAGAAAAGCACGTTGTTAATTTACCACGTTTATTTTGATCAGGGCGATAAGGATGGTCGGGTGGGGTCGTGTGTTGTAGAGTTTTGTGTGTTGAACTGTGTTGTTAAATGTCGCACTTAGCAATATTCCAGCTATATGACGGCGGTCTGTAAATAATCGAGTCTGGACCAGGTAATCCAGTGATCAACACCATGAGCATCGATCAACAAAATTGGGATATGATGACATGTGTCAACCAGGTCAGCATCCCTGACCACCCAATCCCTCTAGTCGCCTCGTTATAAGGACGACTGATCGAATAGACTCGTTGTAATACAGTTGAACGAAATGGTTTTGCGCCGCTTTATTCCAGTGACAAAATCACAGAGGTTTTTTTGTGCATGAGGAACAGGGCAGGGGGGCTGTAGGCAACTGGCTTGGGGAGTCGAACCCGTCTCATTCGGGAACCCTATAACCACCAGACTACTACCCAAACGGAAGAGCTTAACGCCGCTATCAGCAATATTCCCGCTATTTGTCGGCGGTCTGTAAAAATTCGACTCTGTATCACACAGTCCAGTGATCAACATCAAGAGTATCGATCACGGTAACAAGGATACTATGTGAATGAACCAAGTCAGCGAGCCTGACCACCCCATCCAGTTTGTCGTCTCTTAAGAGTAATATGGGTAGTGAAAGATCAGTTCTCACGCGGACCTTCATGGGTATGTTCACAGCGTAGTTATTATATTCATTTTGTTTAATGGATGTCAGCAAATTATTACGATGTATGCACGGCATGTGCATCTTTAGAAATGTAATTGCATCTGTCCTAACGCTGAAATATTTTCAAGCTTAAACGATCCTTTAGTGGGGTTCTTTAGTCAATGTACGCTTACTGGCTTAATTGTGTGAGAGCTTTTCAAGTTGCACCCACTCAGGGAAACGAAACTAGGAGACGTCGTCGAACAAAAGGCGAAACTGATCCTATTTTTATGTATACTATTTCAAAAGGATTCAGTATAGGTTTAAAGGTGCACTGATCAATGGCTTCAACCCGGCTGTCACGCGCTGCGAGCTGCGTCTCAACCTACTTTGTGACGATTCGCCGGCTGACGTAACTGAACATCACAATGGACTGGGCTACCGTCTGTAATAAAAGTGTGATATACCTTTAGACAAATTTTACATCATATGTGAGATGCATTTATGAACACTGAATACTCGGGATCTTTGAAGATGCAGATGTACCAAAGGACGCGTATTAATTAATTTCTCAACCAAAACAAGCAGACAAATATAACGGTGGAATCCAACTGAATGCTGTTATTTGGAAATAAACCCATGGTTCTAATCTATTTGTTTTACAAAAGTATTCCGATAGAATATGCATTTGGAGATTATGACAATATTTGTGTGATTGAACTGGATACATTATATATTTAATGATGTCATAGCAATTGACATACATACTACTCACTTGATATATTTGAGACTTTAAACTAATTCTCATTTTGACATAAGACTTCGTGGTTTGCCAATGTGCTTTAAAACCGTTTTTGAAATATCGACAGAAACGAGCAAGATAACATACAAAAGGACCAGTGTCCCTATATTCTTTTTACGGGTTTCGTCGAAGCCTTTGAATTACACTGTGGTGAAATCAGGAAAGAGATATACGAACACTTGTACTTTCATATGTTGCCTTATTCGTTTAAATACGTTTGGTTGGTTTCGTTGTTGTTCAACACCAACACTCAGCAATATACCGGTTGTATGTCGCCTCTTGCACAGGTTGCTGAAGACCAATTCTATCGCGGATATTCACGGTAATCGTTTAAATCTGTATATATTTGAAGTCATTAAACACGAGAGTGGGAGATGTCAATATACATGAGAGTGAGATTATGTTTACCATCCGATGTCATTCTTTAAGCATTTTCAGTTAGTAAAATGTTAGAATCAGTGACCTGTCTGGAGAGGGCAGTGTTGTGATCATGCTCGGTTGTCTCGTTATGGTATAATGCAGTTTCATTTTCAACGGAAGACCCCTTGATGTCGCCAAGAAATATCTTCAGTGGAAACCATTTTAGAACGATAAACCTATTTTCTCACATGACAGTTATTACCCACATTGTGTATATACACTATTGCCTAGCAACCATTTTTCTGTATTCCGTCCTCTGTGACGTTATTAAACACTGACTGAGTTTGGTTTTACGCCGCTTTTAGAAATATTCCAGCAACAGCACGGCGGGGACACCAGAAATGGGCTTCACACAGTGTGCCCATGTGGGGATTCGAACCCGGGTCTTCGGCGTGACGAGCCAACGCTTTAACCATTAGGCTACCCCACCGCCCCTGTTATTAAACAACTGAACGTACCGTCAATGAAGAGGGTCGCCATAGTTGCTTACCGAGTTTGCTGCACAAATGTACATGCATAAATGGATAATTAAAGAACCTTTTAGACTCGAGCTCGGACAATGCACAATTTCTCACTCGTTCTGTATAAGTCGAATGACACACTTGCTCGTGTAATAATCTCTAGATATTATTCGTGGGATAATCAACTTCGATATACGCGATCACGATCCGATGAATATGTAAATGACATGACTTAGCAGGAATTTCCTGTTGTAAGCTTTATTTATATATTTCAGACTTCCTTAATATATTGCATAAAACTCGCATAATACTGTTGTCACACCAAATCAAATCATCACATCACTTCAAGCGTTAAAGGAAACATATTGTAGCGTCATACTATGTTATAAGTATTGACTTAATTGTTTTTCTACAGAAAACTATCGTTTGAAAAACAAGTCTCAGAACTTTATAACATGTTGTCCTACTCGGAATGACGAATGATAGTTCTTAAACTGTTATATTAATGCACACTTTCCACAAAACATTAAAAAAGTAAGGAGGGAAATATTTAAGATATAAAAGAGTGTATCTGCGACATATTTTAAGAGATCTTTCTGTTTTCAGAAGTGATTACCATGGTCTGTGGTGGTGAATCGAAGGTAGAAGACGTCTCCCCAATTTTCGACGTACAAAAGAAGATACAGGACTGGGCATGGGATCAATTCGTCAACAAATCATCTTTCTTGAGAAAGGTCTTCCTCAGAAGGAAAGATTTCGATGTAGATGTCCCCATGAACTTTTACCAATTTGAAGACTTGCCTGCTAGGCTTATGGACAAGAAATCTGAGTCCGAATCAAAGACCCATTCTGAGTCCGATTCCAGGCCCAAACCGAAGCAGCTCAAGCATGGCGACCAGATTCCCAACACATCTCTCCTATCCACTGACTATCAAAACGACACCAATAGGGACCAGGTCTACAAGTTCAGGATGGAACGGGCGAGAACAGCTTCAGTAAACGTCACCTTCCAGACCGGATTTTCTATCGGGGGGGTCCGCAAACTTTTCCATTGGAGTTGCAGAAGCTGGTCTGGAAACACGGCTGGAGATCTCCAAAACTACCGGTCAAACGTTCGAAGAAACGTTGACGTTTGAAACGACAAGTGATATCAACGTTGAAGCCAACAGCTACTGCACTGCACAGGTCGTGTTCACGGAGAAGGAAATTTGTAAGAAGTTCAAGGTTGAGACGCTGATGAGGATGCCGTCGGGATCTGCCCCCGGTGTTCATCAGACGAAAGAAGGATCAGGGGTTGGTTTCGTCCTTTTCCATTGGTGACCTTCAGCCCATTTTTGACAAGCAAATAAGAAAGAAGCAAATAGACGTTGTGGACGAGACGGAGCCGGGGGGAGGAGTTCAAGAAATATGCATTGAAGATAACCACGACGGGAATCATCGAGGGCATGAGACTGTCAGGACAAACAGTCAAGCTGCATTCTGAAGCCATTGACAAACAAAACCGACCCAAGAAAGAAAGAGACAGTCATGTTTTAGAAGAGCACGTGTCGCGTCATGACGCTCTTGTTAAGCTTTAGGGTAAACATTTCTGATGCAATTTTCTAGATGCAATTCGCCCAAATATTCAATATTTACAATATTTGCCAAACATGATTTGTTTAACGTGAGTGCCTTGTTTTAACGCCGATTTGAACAGTAATACAGTTACGTCACGGCGTGTTAGCATGGTCTGGGAAGAAAGCCTGAAGTGATGACAGGAAATGCTGACGAACCTAGAACAAAGCAGGATTCGAACCCAGGATAATTGGCATCCAGAGTACACAAGGGACGCAACCCTGTAGAGCGAATTTGCGGTGTCTCCTCACTATGCACTAGACTGCCTTGTGCTTTTAACCTCAATTTATCTTGGATGAATTGCGTATTTCAATTCTTCCACAAACACTTGCGTCAGTCGGGCAAATGGTTTAGCTGACATGTTAGATGGGTCCAGGAACCAGTAAATGACCCCTAACTTCGTGAGAAGATTGTGATGCATTTATGTGTATTTCGGGTAACAGAGCCCATTCCTCTACTTACATCGTTTCACTCATTAAATTTTTTTTTAAAAATGAAACTTGGGTTTTTCCTTAAAAGGCACGACGAACCTGTCATTAACATTCAGTGATTCACTTTGATGTATTATTAGATTATTGTCACCTGTGCTATTAGAATGTTTGTCTCTGATTGATACGAAAGAGAATTTTTTCGGGCCATCCTCTACTGGTTTATGTTGGTAAATTGTTGAATTGCTCGTGAATGAGACGTGGTGGACAGTGACACAATAGGACATGTTGGTACAGAAATGATTTTGCTAATCGTTAGGTGCTGGCAGATGCTTTAACGAATGCGCACGTGAATTGATGTAAAATCAGACATTAGATAAAGAGACGTTTGTACCAGGGTGTGTAGATTAATTGTTACAGGCAATGTATGTGAATTACTACACAATGTTACATGCCTGCAATAAGAGGTGTGGGTGAATTATTACACAATGGGACACAAGTCTGTAACAAGACTGACTGACTGACTGAGTTTAGTTTTACGCCGCTTTTAGCAATATTCCAGCAATATCACGGCGGGGGACACCAGAAATGGGCTTAACACAATGTGCCCATGTGGGGAATCGAACCCGGGCCTTCGGCGTGACGAGCCAACGCTTTAACCACTAGGCTACCCCACCGCCCCTCTGTAACAAGAGGTATAGGTGAATTATTACACAATGGGACATGCCTTTAACAAAAGGTGTAGGTGAATTATTACACAATGGGACATGTCTGTAACAAATGTGTAAGTCAATTACTACACAATGGGACATGCAAACCTGTAACAAAGGTTTAGGTGAATCATTACATAATGGGACATGTGACTGTAACAAGAGGAATCGGTGAATAAACACACAATGGGACATGTCTGTAACAAGATGTATAGATTAATTATTATACTAAACAAAAGTGAAATTTCACAGGTGTTACTTTTTGACCGAGACAAACCGATATCCAACAAAGTTTGTTGCTAGTGGATAAATCTGGTCTTTGGACGTACACTAAAGACCGCCTCCGTGGTGTAGTGGTTTGAGTGTCCGCCCGGAGAGCAGAAGGTCGCAGGTTCGATCCCCGACCGCGTCATACCAAAAGACGTTAAAATATGGTACTTGTTGGTCCCTGCCTGGCGCTCGGCATTAATGGGTACAAGGACTGGTCGGCTCGGAGTCAGTATAATGTGTCTGAGGGTATTCATGCTTCACTGCGGCATGGTATCTCAGTGGGCTAGCACTATAAAACCAGCTTAAGTCGGGGATAGTACAAGCAGCCGCACATACACATACACGCATGCACGTCGTCATATGAGCGAAATATTCTCAAGCACGACGTTAAACACAATTTCACCTCACCTCACGTACACTAAAACAGGCCTAGGAAGAATCATAAGGCTGCGCTTAACAGACTCTCCACAGTCAATATATATTATATGTATGTCTTCTTCCAGCCAAAAGAATGTGGTCCAACAGTTTACAGTTGGCAGTCCCTTGTATACCAAACAGGATGGATTTAAGATGGATTTAAGATTTAGTTGATTTTCTTATTCCAAAGTTGCCAAATGTCCCAAGAGTGGCCTGCTTTTGTTTTGGCTGGTCATAATCAGTATTTGGATGTTTACATGACAAATGAGTTTATATTGTACTGGTTGTACTCCAGTGATTGCCTAACTCAGTGATACAGCACAGGCCCCATGCTTTTTCTTTTCATTATCTAGATCAAAATACACCCATACATTTGATTTTTAGCTTTCTCCATGTCTATCAATTATGAATATGATAGTTACCTTATCATTTTTGAGAACTGAAGTCTCAGTCATAATATCAGACCTTAACGGCCGCTCATGCACAGCACATGGCAGACAGACAGTCTGACAATATAGCCCAATTAGAGTTATCTCCCCACTAAACACTTTTGATTGAGGCGCTATGTTTGTGTGAATGGAGAGAGGAAAGGGTTCACTTTAACGAACCAGTTATCTTTACATGTGGCATTTTGTAACATCACACACATTGATATTTAGGTAGATATAATGCTAATCTGTGGATCTCAAACACAAACCAGAATATATGTGTGGGCTTTAAATTGTATTTGAGAGCTCGGGCCAAGGCGTACCGAACGCTTGTGATACTGTGTCTTGTTGAGAATATGTAGAAAGATATCTTCACTTTCAGCAACATTTTTGCTTCCAAATACTCACACTTTGAGACTCTGTGAAGTGACATGTAGGTAGATATAACACTAATCTATGGATTTAAACACATTTCAAGATACATGTGTAGGTTTAAGGTGTTTTTGACAGCACGGGCCAAGTCGGACTGAACAGAGACTAAACACTTTGATTGAGGCTATGTTGAGAATGGACCAGTTATCTTTACATGTATGCATTTGATAACATTACAAAGCGATATTTTTAGGTAGATATAACACTAATCTATTGATATAAACACATTTCCAAGATACATGTGTGGAGGTATAAGGTGTGTTTGAGCGCCCGGGCCAAAGCCGGACCGAAAGCTTAATAGATACTGTGTCCTTGTTGAGAATGTATAGAAAAATAGGGCTTCACTTTTGAGCAAGGTGTTTTGCTTCCAAATACTACGCTTTGAGACTCTGTGGAAGTGATATGGGCAGGTAGATATAACACTAATCTATGGATATAAACACACTTCAAGTTACATGTGAGGTTTAGGGTTAGCTTGGCAGCCCGGACGAAGTCGAGGCTGAACGGAGACTAAACTGACTTTTTGATTGAGGCTATGTTGAAAATGAGAGACAAGGGCTTCACTTTTAACAGAGGCAGTTTTCTTTACATGTTGCATTTTATAGCATTACAAAGCGATATTTAGGTAGATATATTACCAGTCTATGGAATTCAAACACAATTCAAACTTTTTTGACGGCTCGGTTTTCAAACCGGCGGAAAATTGTGGCCGAGATAATGTTGAGAGTGTAGTGGGAAGAGATCGTTTCATTTAAATGTGGGCATGCTTTAAATACGATGAATAGTGAATTTATGGGGTGGTATGTGATTGGATATAGATGTAAAAAACATTTTTCGGGCCAAGGGAAATGTGTATCGGAATTACTGAAGTATTTATAGGTTTTAAATCCGTTTCCGTTTAACGCCTTCCACTTTTAGACGTAACCTCGGTCAGCCAGTTCACAGGCGCTCTAGTCTTCCTTCTGGATTTTTTAGCCGATTTACTCGTAATAAAGTTATTATGGTACGCGTTTGTCTCTTCCGATTGATCATTATTATCATGAGTGTATGTTCCATTGATTAATTGTAGGCATGCCTTTCGTTAATGGGTTTTATTAGCCAATAATAGATTTGGTCTGCCTTGGCCCGGCCCAGCCCGACTTTTAGGCCATCCCCTTTTGGTGTCCCCGCCGTGGTATTGACAGAATATTGCTTAAAGCGGCATAAAACCAAAGTCACTCACTCACTCAAGATATCAAAATATTTTCTTATTTGGACCAGATAAAGAAAGTCCATACCACGACTAAAAGCATGAACATTCTATCAAAAAATTCTATCAAATGAATATTTATTAGCAATAATCAAATACAAGGTCATAAAATGCACTTAGGTTGAAATGCACCATGCAACATGGGGTAGTAATAAACACACATACAAATTGTTGCTAAAGAGAAACGAAACAGAATATCTTGATGTCTTCAGTGTGGTTCTCCACACATAAACTTCATTACCCATCCTCTTACACAAACGTGAAATTACAATGTTATTGGAGATGAGAATTTATTCATTTAAACGTCTTTGAGTTTCAGAATCCATGCTTACTGTTTCAATGGGTGAATGAATAGAAGTTATAAGAAATGAAGAAAGTTATAACTGACTTCACAAGGTAAAAAATAGAAACAAAGACGTATGCTAGGGTTTAAGTCAATTATTATTTTTGTATTTTTTAACGTTCATTCCAAAGAGCATAAAGAGTCACATACTGACCACAGGAGTCCTGGGACAAGTCATGAATAACAAGTGTGTGACCACCCTAGACATCCATCCATCCATCCCAACACACGTCTCATGATTGGCGTCGTTGGTCAGCCTGATGTTTTCTGTTCCATAAGTCCAAGAGAGTCTGTTGACAGTTCCTGTCGGTGCGTTGAACATGCTGTCTCAGCTGACGACTCCAGATGATCCCATGCCGAGAGAATCGAACCCGGGTCTTCAAAGTGATGAGCAGACGCATTAACCGTTAGACTGCCCAAACGCTCCCTACTATAACAAATGTGGAAACTATAACAGGGTAGCCAAGTCAGCTACTATAAATTAGTGATCTCGCAAATATGAAAGATGTCCTGGTGGTCAATGGCACTGACGGGAAGTGTGCAATGGGGAGGTGGAATACTAAGCACAGATCTGACATTTCCACCACTAATGACACAAATTTTAACATCAGGATCCAGGATTTAACCTTCTTTGTCAGTGTAACATATGTTATATTTGGGGTTAAACTTTCTTGGGGAAAGTACAGATTCTAGGACTTTGTTGAGTTGAGTCCTATCCGGGATTCGAACCCACACCCTCAGAGTCAGGCACCTAATCGCCAGCACAAACAGCCTTAGCTGTGTAACCTGCTGGACATCTTTTTGTATTTGCGAATCACTAAAGGAAGTCACTGGCTGAACGGGTTAGGTGTCTCAGTACTATCCATCACATTTCCATTCTGTCTCATTGTGTTTTGATTGGTGCAAGGGTAAATAACTGCTGGTTTACCTAGTTGTCTCATCACATTTTGTTAGGCCGCCGCGCCGCAAATTCCACTGGACTGACTGAGTTTGGTTTTACGTGCTGCTTTTAGCAATATTCCACCCAGCAACATCACGTCGGGGATACCCAGAAATGGGCTTCAGCTACCAATTTGCCCATGTGGGATTCAACCCGGTCTTCGGGCGTGAGAATAACGCGAATCCATTAGGCTACCCCAATCACTTCCCCCACATAACTGGAATAGTATGCTGAGTGTGGCATTTAACAATAAACAAATAAACAAGCAAAACATTTTGTTCTTACATATTTTATATCCTCTTTGAATCCTGGGTAATTCTATTCACCTGACAAAGCGAGTATCTAAAAACATGTTTCTCATAATAGAGATGCTTGATGGTCTCGCAAATTTTCAACAAGTATATGTATCACTCTCTAAATGCCATTCATTCATCAGAAAAAAGATAGAAAGTAGGTTAATACAAAACATTACTGAAACCAGTTCCAGATAACCCATGTACAATCAGGGCTGTGGAATAGCCTAGTGGTTGTTGCATTCGCCGTCATGCCCAAACTTGTCTTCAATTTCACATGGGTACACACCCATTTCCTGTATCCTGCCATGATATTGCTGGAATATTGCTAAAAGCAGTATAAAACTAAACTCACCCATTCATGCATAATCAGATTACATATGTGACACAGTTGATATTTCAATGGAAAGTTATACGCATGCTAAAGGTACTGTAACACTATATTGTTTGTGCACACTTGTCAAATATATGTCTGACACTTGTCAGCCATGTGTCATTTCATATACAAAGCAAAATATGGTCAGCCTACAGAGTAATGCCATGCAGAAATGCCGACGACCAAAACATGGCCACTCAGGGCAGATCATGCCAGTGGAACTGCTGACTAGTCAAAAATGTTACAGTGTTGCCAAATTATTTATCATTCATGTGCATATAAAAGTAGGAGGATAGGCAAGAAAGGAACCGCAGACAAAGGAAAGGCGTGGACAGACCAGCAGAAGAGGCAACCAGGACTTGAAGGGACGAAACTGACAGCCAATCCAGAACCAAGTCGCCTGCGCACCTCACCCTGCCCGCCTTCCCTGGTAGCGCCTCACGTGGATCTCCTGCAACTTCAGGGCAAGCGTTCCGGTCTCACAAATATACTCAAGAAATAAAGCTTAACATCCTGACGCTATACTTAGGCGTTGTCTCAAGTCCATCCCCTGGAGGTGCTTACAGTACCTCAATATGACATTGATATTACATCACCCAAGCTGAGATATGTGATTAGTTGAAGATGAAGGTGCTATGTGTAACATCAAACCTAGAGCATTGACTGAGGAGGATAACAATGGTAACTGTTGACTTGGGAACCTTGGAAATACTTTGTATTAAGGTGACAATTAAACATGAAAGCTAAGAGCAGATAAATGCAAGCTTGTGCTTTTACTGGTCAATAAACTGGTCTTGGATTAAGGTTCATCATAGAACAGTGATACATTTACTTTTAATGCCTACTTAAATGATGAACACATGAGAGTTCATGAACATTATCTCAACTGTTACAGATCCTGGAACCACAAAAGGAAGCAAAACCAAACTCACAACATTTATCATCTACAAACTCCAACCTGCCCTCACAAAGCGACCATAGCCAACGCACTATTCAATGCCAAGCACCAGGAGGGAGGCCGTACAAATGCTATGAAAAGCACATGAGATCTTAGGCTTACTACTGAGCTTTGTGAAACAGTCCCGGGCCCCATTCCACAAAGGGATTCCATAGCTACCACTCGTCGCAAGTCTACGTTGAAGTATCGCTACGCTCACCTTAGCACCACGCGATGGCCTTGTGAAAGGCGGGTCCCGGCTCTGGTGATACAAATAATGCACTGACAACTTCTGCAACACCGAAGTTAATCCATGAATATACGCGTATTTCCTCATCTGACAACAAAAAGTTCAAAAGATGGCTTTCTGTGAAAGAGGCAAGCCCAAAACCGCAAAGCAGAGTTCATAATATAAATCCGCCAATACAAAAAGTATATGTTCGTGGAATAAGTGCCAAATAGTAATGATATCAAATATGGGTTAGCGATCCTGCCACATTGATTTCCGGTAATAAACACATGCAAAGAGTGGTTGTTCTGCACAAACATGACCAAACAGTCACCATAATCACAGCTGGACTACATGTCAACTATACAACTGCTCAAAGGTTTAATAAACTCTTGGTTGCCTTTTTTGGATAAGCATGGCTGCTGAACAGTGAGTGACTCCAGCAGCCATCACAGCTATATGGCGTCTCTGAATAATCATTGAGTGTAATTCAGACAATCCAGTGATTAACAGCATGAGCATCGATTTTACAAAGTTGCATTATAATGACATGTGTCAATAAATTCAGTGAGTATTGACCACCGAATCGTAAGATTTCTTCACAGGCATGAGTTATTAAGGCCAATTCTAACCCGAATTTTCAAGGATCTTTGAATGCTGGAATATAAATCCATTGGACACAGTTTTCCTGTGGCTATTGATGGATGCTTACTGTCCACATGTAATGAGCTCCACTAAAAAAGCCCTCATTGATATGCATTACTTAATACTTTATAAAATAACATAAATGTAAAATATAAGTTTGCAGATTACCGCATAATTCAGGCTGCGAGACATAAAAGGATAAGTGACATGAAAAGTATAAAGAGGTAAAAATCACCCATGCTGGAGGACACAATTCCTTTGAACACATTCGCTCGGTGACTTTAATTGTCATGAATGACAAACTGTGAGACAGCTGCAGAAAAAGCCATATTCAGTCCAACTTTCTAAAGGGAGCCAGTTACTGCCGAAGCTACAAAAATCTCATCTAATGGATAAATGTCATATTACTTGTAAACCAAGCAAAAGAACTTCTTTCAAGGAAATGAGGACTAGGTGGTATAATCTTGACTAGATATTGTGCCATTCCCTGTTCTACAGCACGCCATTGACTGAGCTCATCCAAAAACACAATGATATCAATATACATCTAAGTGGCTCAAAGAAGGCACATAATATCCCTCTGTTTGACTTGTGTACTGTCAATCAATTTTCCTTCAATTCATCAACGATTAATCAATCATCCATCTTTAAAGAACAGCATGTATTCAACCATTTTGTATAGAAAAATATTTGAACCAAACCACTAAAAAAACCAGAGGTCAAAACAACCACTCCTTCTGAAATACTTCTCACCACTGTCCATTCCGCTCCACTGGCAGTGCAGACTCATGTATTAAAGATGATTTAAAAACTTCCAGTGAAAACGCAGTCTGTTTTTTCTTCAGATTTTGTTTGAAAAGTAATTAGCAATCTTAAAATTGCCTGTTTTGTTGATCTTCACCTTGTAGAAATCTTTCTTGGGCCCCTTGGACGCGACATCAATTTTGGACTTAACGTCTGCTGGTATTGCGTGGGACTCGTGGTAGTAACCTTGTCCACTGACCGTGGCCTGGAATACTGCATAGAAGTTCCTGAAACGAAAGACAGAAGATTCAAGGAATGTCAATGGTTAAAAAAAGAAGGAGCAGGACAAATGCCAACCCGGACAGTTGCTACACCGGACAATCGCCACTCAGATGATGTTATTGATGTACAAGACTGTCTTACTAAGCTTAAAAGTTGGTTATTTGGAAGAAAGTTGGAAAACCTGAGTTATATTTTTATGTTTTGGGTGGCAATTGTCCTAGGTGGCAATTATCCAGTGGCAACTGCCTGCGTGGCAATTGTCCTATACCCATTAAAGAAGCTACAAAAGGGTAATTGAGTATTGTCACAACTGAATTGTTTAATAATATCACAGTCTTGGCTTTCAGTATAATTTTACTACCCATGAAGACCTGGTTTTGAATTGGATTTCAGCAACCCATGATTGTCTCAAGAAAGTGAAGATCCGGATTAGAACTGGTCTTCAGCAACCCATGCTTGTTGTGAGAGGCAGCTAACGGAATGAGGTGGTCGGGCGAATTGACTTGGTTGACACATGTCATCGTGATCCCAATTATATTGATAAATGCTATGCTGTTGATCACTTTAGTGTTTGGTCCAGACTTGATTTTTACAGACCGCTGCCGATACCTTCCAGGATATTGCTGAATGCGCATTAAAACAACAACAAACCAACCAACAACCGTGTAAGAACTGGTCTTCAGTGACTGAAACAGCAACAATCCGGCTGTGGGAACAAAAATTGCCATGTGACAAAATCAGGATGTTCACCAGTTTTGTCTGCAATCAAGGCAAATATAGGTACCAGTAACGCGGTAACGCAGTCACACCAGAGATGAGAGAACTCCAAGATCGCCTGGAACTCAGGGTATCATGGTTTCTGGTTTGCCCAAGGGACACAACTCCACCCAGCACCTAAGATAAAGGGCCACCGGGGAACACCAGGATGTCTAGAATTTCCACAACAAGCAGGTGAGGTGAGGTGAAATGGGGTTTAACGTCATACATGAGAATATTTCACCCTATGATGATGCATGCATGTGTATGTATGGCTGCTTGTACTAGCCCAGACTTGAGCTTGTGTTATAGTGCTAGCTCACTGAGATACCACATGCCACAGTGAAGCATGAATACCCCACTCAGACACATTATACTGACTCCGAGCTTAACCAGTCCTTGTTGTACCCTTTCATGCTGAGCGCCAGACAAGTACCAACAAGTATGATATTGTGATGTCTTTTGCATAACGCTGCCAGGTATCGACTGTGAGCTTCCACTCGCTCTAAACCACTACACCACGGAGCACATTAAGCAGAATAGCTTTACTGAGATATATCTTTCAAAACTGGAATTTGTTTAAGAGGTATTCCTAAACAAAACATTAAAAAGCATTAAATTGTAACTCACTACAGTTTCTGTATTGGTCCTAGTACAAGTGAAATACAAAACAACTTTGCTATTAAATCCACAACATTTTAGCTTTAACTGTACTACTCAAAAGTTTGCAAAAGATCACCATCTTTGGAAATCGCCAGACGATAGCTTTTTTTAACCAAGCCAGCTGCCAAGCTGTCATGTGTCATGGGTTGTCGTGTGTCACACAAGGAGAATAAACAGTGGCGAGTGGTTAGCATGCTGGAATATCACGCCTAAAGGCCCAGGTGTGGAATCCCCGTGGAGACACCAAAATTTGTGTTGTCCCTGGGCAAGGCACTTCATCCACATTGCACAACAATCCACCCAGCTGTTTAAAATTGGTACCTGAGAAGCAGATGTACGTGACCTAGAAGGTCATGCGGCTTAGTAGCAGCTTTGAAAGTACAATTCTGTTAGGGTAATAATGCAACGCCAGAGAACAGAAAAATGCTGGATCCTAGGGCAAAATTTAGCATTATCACTATTTTAAACAACTCAGACTAAGAATAATGAAAATTGTTATGGAATATACGACTTTTTATTCTGTGGTGATGTTGACATAGATTCTAATGTCGCTGTCAAGCAAGACAAAGACATGAGAATCTATGTCTAAATGTTGTCCCTACAGAATAGAAGAAGTTGTATATCCATAATAATTGTCATTATTCTTCATCAACTCAAATCTAATATGCCTATCAAAGAAACCTGTGACTAATACCAATATCCTGTCAAAATTAGGAGCATCTTACTGTAAGTGAAATGTAAAGAAAACAGGAAATCAAAATATTTTTCCAAAGGTAAAGTGTGCTCCAAATGATATGATCAGAGCCTGGCACCTAATGCTCATAACAACAGTCTGGAGAGCTGCCAAGTGACTGCCAGTAAGATGTACCAGTATTTCCTTTAGAGTGTAGGAAGTCATCTTCAGGTTGTTGCTCATATACTGAGGGAAACAAATCAGTCTTAGTAAACTTAGTCTCAGTACTATTCGCGACACTCCTCTACTGAGTCTAACAAACCCTGATTGACCAATCAGAACACAGCTTACCAAATCGCGAAAGTGGACATTCGCGACATACCTTTTGAACTTTTACCTCGTAAAAGGTTTGTACCGAACGATTCAATGCTATTTTCCCGTGACGACCGCCTCGGTGATGCACATGGAGCACGCCACAACACTGTCAATAGTGAGTAAACAGTCGCTGAAAATATCCTTTTGTCAATAATCAAGGATGTCAGCTTATGGAAATATTAGTTAATGGTAACCATGTCATCAGGAAGCCCAAAGCCGCATATACCTGCAGGGTCAAATATCTGTGTTTTATGCGGATTATCGTTTGTTGAGGGATCAGTGTCAGTGACTGGGGAATTTTGTAAGTCCCGTCGAACCTGTAGCCATTGTCTGATTGGTTAAATCAATTCGTCCGTCTTGCGTTTGATTGGACGGTCATAGGTCGCTTCAAAGGTTACCTGACGCGACTTTCCACTTTGTGGTTTTGTTAGACTCAGTATAGTAGTGTAACGAATAATACTGAGACTAAGTTTACTTAGACTGGGAAACAAATTAGGGACATTTCTTCATCCCAATGTTCATTACAGTGTTCCTTTTTTTATTCCCCGAGTTCCACCCACAGTGCAATACACAGCTTGCAAAGAAACCTGGTAAAGAATAAAGGCAAATTTGTACATTCATGTGTTTCATTCCTTATTTGTTTCGACCGCCTCTGTGGTGTAGTGGCTAGAGCGTCTGCCCGAGAGAGCGGAAGGTCATGTGGGTTCGATCCCCAACCGCCATACCAAAAAGACTTTAAAATATGGTACTTGTTGGTCCCTGCCTGGCGCTCGGCATTAACGGGTACAACAAGGACTGGTCGGCTCAGAGTCAGTATAATGTGTTTGAGTGGGGTATTCATGCTTCACTGCGGCATGGTATCTCAGCTTTAGCCTGGGCTAGTACAAGCAGCCGCTTGTACACATTCATACACATTCAGTCTACGCCATCACGGCCATGAGCCTAAATATTCTCAAGCACGACAACGAAAAACCCAATTTCACCTCACCTCACCTTATTTGTTTCAGTATATGTTTGATATGGCTGAGCTCTGGTGACTGGGTCGGCCACTCCAACTAGTCATTGGTCTCCCCTGTACTATGTATGTAGCCTTCGGCAACACATGTATGATGATGATGATGATGATGATGATGATGACGGACACCTGTTATTTCCCACAGGACATGGAGATTGGTTCTTCCAACTGAACTGATCCAACCCCTTCCATCTGTGCATCGATTACAGAGACTATGAAAGGATGAAAGTAAAATATTACACACACCTCTTCTCTCCCTCGATCTCCCATGATGCACCTTTGCACACCCTTCACCTTTGTAGTACAGCTTATTATAATCCATCCTCCTTCACCTGCACTGTAACACCAAGAAAAAGGTCATGGCCATACTTCAGGTCAAGGTCGGAATTCATGAAAAGGAGTGAAAGGCAGTTGGCGAAGGTTATTGAATGAACATCTCTTCCTCCCCTGTAACTGGCAATAAAGGTGATGAAGAAGAAGAAACAACCACATTGTGTGCATTTGGGAATGGCATTATTTAAGATGGACAAAGCACAAAATTAAGAATAAAAATGACAAAAGTATCGAGTGAGAGGTGAGTTTCTAGTTTTACACTGGTTTAGCAATATTTCAGGAATATCAATGGGTAACACTAGAAATGCCGCCTCACATTATACAGGACTCCAAGGAATCGAACCTGGGTCTTTTGGTGTGATAAAGGTAAACGCTTTAACCACTAGGCTACCCCACCTACTTCAAGGACAAAAATAATAAATTAGGCAACTGTCCTTGACATTATGTGACATTAAAACTGAACACTGAACCAAATCTGTATACTCCAGCAAATAACAGAATCAAGATCAAGTGTTGGTGAGTGAGAGAGTGAGCTAAAAAGATGAGTGAATGAGGGAGTGAGTGTGCTAGTAATGAAAGTGTGTGGTGCTTTTAGTGCTATTCCAGCAATTTCAGTTGGGAACACTAGACATGGTCCTGTCTCATGGCGGGGAACAAAACATGGGCCCATGGTGTGAAATTGTGATGGCTACTCCACTGCACAGATCCTTAAGGAAGGTTAAGACAAACCAAGATTCCAGGGTCCAAATTCAGAATTTAAGGAATTATGAAGGTGTCCCAACTGGGTTTTCAGTTCTTATCGAATAACGCCGGTCATGGACAATAATACGAAAATCAATGAAAAATTAAACCAGGATAAAAAAACTGGAGCGTCACTGAGGAAATTCCTCAGGCTGACAATTCATTGCTATTTCTTTATTATCATATATATAAAGATATACAATAAAAGCATCTTCAAGAAAGGGGCCACTGACTGACTGAGTCTGGTTTTACGCTGCTTTTAGCAATATTCCAGCAACATCACGGCGGGGCACACCAGAAATGGGCTTCACACATTGTGCCCATGTGGGGATTCGAACCCGGGTCTTTGGCATGATGAGCCAACGCTTTAACCATTAGGCTACCCAACCGCCCCGGCACAAGTTGAAAGTAAGTGATATTTTTCCCATCCTTGAAACTATAACAAAGGAAGAGATACATTCTGTTAGAGACTATTCACAAGTTATGGCAAGAAGGGGAGATGATGATTTTAATGATGCAGCATGTACAATGGGAATGCCCCAACCCTAACATATGATGCATGTATGTTTCATTCTAATGCATTTCATCGCTACAAAGCCTCCGCTTTAATTTATCTTCTAGCACACTTTCCCTACACCAAGCAACAAAGGAAATATTTCTACCAGGATGTGCACATGTGTCTATATTGGGAACGAAACCTGAAATTAAAGTGGACTAATTTCAGTGCAAGTTTTGAGACATTCTCCAAAAAAATATTCTGAAAAACCTGAACCTCTGCAATACTCAAAAACATTCTGTATTAAAAAATGACAAAATTATACACTATTCCATATGTTTCAGTATAACATCAAACAATATTCTGGGATGTGGGTTGAAAAAGATGACTGGTGAAATCGGATGGAAGTTCTGTTGTTTTAAGAAGATAAAACATTGAGAAATAGATAAAATTGATGTTGTTTGATGCAACCAATCCTTAACTGGGTCCCAACGCATTACATGACTTTTATCTGACAGCAAACATTTCAGTGGTCCCAGTTCTGATAGTAACAAAAAGACGCACACCAACCTTTTAGCATAGTGTCACTTTACTGCAGGGCTACGCTAGTAGCCCAGTGGTTACTTAAGCGCTGCAAGCTACAACCAAGACCCGGTCTGGTTCCCCATATATGGTTAAGCAATGTGTGAGCCTACTTCTGGCGTGTCTATTGCTAAAGGTGAAACTAAAGTCACTCACTCACCACTCAATGTGTTTCAAAAACAGGGCTTGTTCCTTAAGTACTTGTAACCAAGGGACCGGTATTAACTCCAATTCTCAACATGAGATTGTAATGAGCATAGACACAAAAATGTCCTACTTCCTTGGACTGAATAAATTCAAGGATCAAGTACATGGCACGGTACTTTCTATTGTATGTACAAGACCTTTGCTTTGGTCTGTTTGTATATGGAGACGTATATGTTAATAATGCAAAACTGGACAAGAGTAAACAAAGACAGATTTTGACAAAACATCTTGATTCCTAGACACTTTAGAAAATGTTTAAAAGGATTTTAAGTTTAATAAAGGTTAATAATATGACGGGTACTAATATATTACCAGATTTTGATGCATTATAGCCATGCCACGACATACATTGATGCATCATGCATTGCTACTTTTTCTGAGATGATATAATTATTGGATACATTCAAAACTGTATCGATATTTATAGTTTTGAAAAGTATCAGTTTAATATGTTTATATATTGTTTACATTTTGCAACTGCATCGCTTTTGGCAAGGCGAGTTATAAATGATTATTTTCATGGCCAAAGATGGATGCTCATAAAATATGAAATATTAATGTTCAAAATGTAAACAAAATTTACGCGAATAATAGGCATCGTGGATATGAATCCCATCTGCGACACGGTATCATGACATCCCTATTGTACCGTGTAGCTTCCATTATGAAAAAAAGCCCAGGTTTACATGATTGTTGCTAAACAGGTTGGCAAGCCCTCACATTATCTAAATGGGTTTTGCAACCGGGCTTACACGGAAAACTGGCTTGTTAATACTTCGGCACTATGGTAAATACACATTCTACATATATCTACTCCTACATCACTGCTATATAATTTTAATTATACCACTAACTCTATCTCCTCAGTTTCAAATTCTATTACCACTGATCTTGTACTCGCCCTGGGGCAACCAACTGATATTACACCTTCCTTTGTCCAGCACTGAACATGGTAATGACAACTAACAAACTAAGCTAGGATAAAACTTCAACCTTGTAAATGCATCAAGATGTTTATCATGATAATAACCAAGATGATGCATTAGAGAACATACCACCACAGTCACACCTCTGTGCATTGCAGCAGGGGCAGCAGCAGCAGCCGCCACTGACGTTGGATGCTATTGCCTCCTCCATCACAGGTGAAGGTCAAGGACACGTATTCATCACATGTAGTAGGTCCAGAATAACACAACATGAGAAACAACATGCTCGATCAAAGGATTGGCATTACAGATTGTATTAACAGCCGCATTCTTAATCTCTAAATGTCCTGATTTATCAAGTGAGGTGAGGTAGAAATTGGGTTTCACTGCTGTACTTGAGAATAATTCGATATACCACGCGGCATGCGCGGTGTATGTGCACAGCGGCTGGCTTGTAATTAGCCTTAAGCTGGTTTTATAGTGCTAGCCCACTGAGATACCATGCCGAGGAAGCATGCAGCCACTCACCCAGACACATTATACTGACTCAGAGTTTACCAGTCCTTTGTTGTACCCATTAATGCCGAACAGCAGGCACCAACAAGTACTCATATTTTAATGTCTTTGGCATGACTCAGTCGGGATCAACCACACCTTCCGCTTCCGGTGGACGCTTCCAACCACTACACCACAGAGGCAGTCGATGACAAAATCTCATGAAATTAGTAATTTAACATTATTTGACAGGCTGAAACCAGTTAGTTTGTTTGATTGTTGTTTAACACTGCCCTGAAATGTTCCACCTACATGACCAGTGTGCAAAATTTACGCGAGTCCTGTGGTCCCTGGTTTAGGGGAATTCATCAGGACTACTCAAAGGACAAGTTTGCAGTGGTCCTGGTGGCAAGCAAAATTTTGTAATGATAGTTAGCAACCTATGAATGTTATTTTTGGACCAGTGAAGTGACAGGACCACTTATTATTGTCCACTCACTGGTCCTGTGGCCTAGTGGAATATATTGAAACGCTTTTCCCCTGCATGACGGCGCGGTCTGTAAATAACTGAGTCTGTACTACTAGGCCATCCAGTGAGTGATATTTATGAACATCTACTCATAATAGCAATTCTTTCTGTATTCACTACATTGTTTGTACATACTTAATTACATCTCCTTGGCGCTTTGAATACCACTTACATATCTGGCTTCCTGTACATCTATATATATACTGTTCACCATCACCATTATCCATCTGGAAGAAGGCAAGAACCAGCCCAGAAACGCTAGGAAAATAAATCAAGAAGTTGTTATCCATAAGATTTGTCTTGTGTTACTGCACTAACTTCTAAACGCTTCTCAAGAATTCTCGTAGATTCTGTTCTCATTATTGTTGTTTTGTCAATTATATCTTTAGGATGCCATAAAGTCTCTACAAACCTATGTTTGATTTTTTGTTGTTTATTTGTTGTTTAATGCAGTGTTCAGTAATTTTCAACATGCTGTAACGTTGTCTGTAAAATAATCAAGTCTTGACCAGAAATCCAGTGATTGATAAATACCACATATCTATCTCTGTAAATCAAACATGATGACACACATCAACGTGAGTCAGTGAACCTGTCCAATTAGGGCCTCCGGATCCACATAGCTAAATCTTAGCACCAAGGTGCATTGTAACTCATAGTCAGAAAGTACTAAGATCGCTTTTGTGGAAGGGTACCTTAGATCCTGTTACTTGCTCCTTATGATCA
Source organism: Haliotis rubra (assembly GCF_003918875.1). Taxonomy (NCBI): domain Eukaryota; kingdom Metazoa; phylum Mollusca; class Gastropoda; order Lepetellida; family Haliotidae; genus Haliotis; species Haliotis rubra. The sequence goes on along the minus strand of NW_025765594.1, from coordinate 651 downwards.
TGATGATATGCATTTTGAGATGACCTATCCTACACCAGATCGCCATGGGTTAATTTCACCCAGCAAGAACATCATGTTTCAAAATTATGCCAATTTACTTCTAAAATGAAAAGTTAAATGTTCATGACTTAAGGTTAAACATTCTCATGCTCTTAGCTATCCAAATTGTTTTCATGCTAATTTGCATTAATTACATGACACTAAGCTCGCTTCTATCATAATTTGTGTCATTTCATCTTTAGTAACCACAAACATGAGCACTGTGCTAATAAAGGATAATGTTCTTATTCCTAGTGAGTGGATAACCATAAAACATTTCTGAAAAATTCTCACCGCCAATATATATGCTCTAAATATTATCAACGATTATTTGAGAAGTATACCTATGTGCAAATCTTGATAATGTGATTTAACAAATACTTTCTAAACAAGCATTGATTAATAAAATATTAATTGATCCTTACTAACTACAACACTCATATAATCTAACAAAAAATATACGCTTTATATTAACATAAATCATTAATAATATAAATATTAACCAAATCAGCTGTTTATGTTAGGAATTCATTTTCTATTTTCAGCGCTGCCTTACATCCCACTAATGAATTTACTCGCTTGCAGCCGTTTTGCCATGCTATACAACACAAG